>NC_133307.1:9079936-9138746 GCF_012295235.1 Primulina huaijiensis
TGGCTTGTCTTTCCTAATGATTTGAACAAAACTCAAAACATAAAAATTATAGACTTATGTCTTATATTTATAATGAAAATGGCCTCACATCAAATGGATCAATATACAAAACATTATGCTAAAAACCACAACTACTGTCACATTTTTCATACCGTTTCTGCACTTCCATTACCTATTTAGCTCAAATTCCACCTTTGATTCTACCCCTCCATTATCTATTTCATTCTATAACATTCATTACTATTCATATCATAACGTAAAGCCTTAAACCATCACAACTACTGCCACAATTTTATTTTTTTCAAAATTCGGGCATTACAATTCCTCCCCTCTAAAAATAGATTTCGTCCTCGCAATCAATCATCTCTTTCAAGTCTAAGATGTAATGATCAATACTGAAAATAAAACCTAGAATAGATGCGTACTTCATTTGAATAACTCTGGATATTTATGTCTCATTTTATCTTCTAATTCCCAAGTTGCCTCTTCGACACCATGTCTGTTCCACTGTACTTTAATCAACGGTATCAATTTATTTCTGAATTGCTTATCTTTTCTATCTAGAATTTTAATTGGTCTCTCAATGTAGCTCAAATTCTGATCTAACTCAACTTCATCGGGTGGAAGTACATGAGAAGGATCTGGATGAAATTTCCTCAACATGGACACATGAAAAACATCATGAACACCTGATAACACAGGAGGAAGAGCTAATCTATAAGCCAAATCACCAACACGTTCCAAAATATCATACGGACCTATGAATCTCGGTGATAGTTTACCCTTCTTTCCAAATCTAATTGTACCACGGAAAGGAGATATTTTCAGAAAAACTCTGTCACCTTTCTCAAAAATCAACGGCCGTCTCCTGATGTTCGCATATATAGCCTGCCTATCCTGAGCAGCTCTCATACGACTCTGAATCAATTTCACCTTCTCTGTCATATCTCTTATCATATCACGTCCTACAATTGGTGCTTCAGATAAATCGTCCCAATACAAAGGAGATCGACACTTTCTGCCATATAATGCTTCAAATGGTGACATTCCAATGCTCACTTGATAACTGTTGTTATAAGAAAACTCGACAAGTGGTAACGAATCCTGCCAACCAATGCCAAAATCCATAACTACAGCTCTTAGCATATCCTCTAATGTCTGAATAGTACGTTCTGACTGTCTGTCTGTCTGTCTGTCTGAGGATGATATGATGTACTCAAATGCAAACGAGTACCAAGGGCCTCTTGTAAACTCTGCCAAAAATGAGAAGAAAATCTAGGATCACGATCTGATACAATTGACTTAGGCACACCATGCAATCTCAAAACTTCTCTGATGTACAATCTGGCCATCTGATCATGCCTATATGTCATCTGATAAGGAATGAAACACGAAGACTTAGTTAATCTGTCAACGATAACCCAAATTGCATCGCAACCCCTCGACGATCTCGGCAATTTCGTGACAAAGTCCNTGATATCCTGATTTAACGAGTTCAACTGATTTCTGAATGCTTTGATCCAACCTTTGGGCCTCTTTAATTTTTACAAATAACTCGGGCTCTGCCTGAATCATAAATACTCTTACATGTTGAGTATCTACCACAAAATCCAAACCAGAGAAACAACATTCTTCTACTAAATCAAATACACTGCTAGTGATCAAAGACATATTACATATTTTTCTGCTCAAAGCATCGGCTGCTGCATTAGACTTTCCTGGATAATATTTTATTTCGCAATCATAGTCTTTCAATAAGTCCAACCAACGTCTCTGTCTCATGTTCAACTCCGCTTGTGAAAAGAGGTATTTCAAACTCTTATGGTCAGTGAATATCTCAAATTTCTCACCATACAAGTAGTGACGCCAAATCTTTAAGGCAAAAACCACTGCTGCTAGTTCCAAGTCATGCACTTGGTATCTAGACTCATGTGGCTTCAACTGTCGTGAAGCATAGGCAACAACACGGCCATGCTGCATTAATACACGACCCAGTCCTTGATGTGAAGCATCAGTGTGCACTGTAAATCCTCCTACACCTGATGGAATAGTCAGAACTGGAGCACTAGTCAATTTCTGCTTAAGTTCAACAAAACTAGCCTCACATGTCTGTGACCAAATAAATGGTGCATTCTTTTGTGTCAGCTGGGTAATTGGCATCGCAATCTGTGAGAATCCTTTAATAAATCTGCGATAATAGCCTGCCAAACCCATAAAACTACGTACCTCAGGAACTGATGTCGGTCTAGACCAATTGATGGCTGCCTCAACTTTACTCGGATAAACTGATATACCAGCCCTTGAAATCACATGTCCAAGGAAAACAACTCTATCCAACCAAAACTCACATTTGGATAATTCAGCATACAACTTTTCAGTTCTCAAAATCTGCAAAACAGCTCTCAAGTGCTCGGCATGCTCAAATTCAGATTTTGAATAAATAAGAATATCATCAATGAATATCACAACAAATTGATCTATATACCGTTGAAACACACGATTCATCAAATCCATAAATACCGCAGGTGCATTGGTCAACCCAAAAGGCATAACCAAAAATTCAAAATGCCCATACCTGGTACGAAAAGCAGTCTTAGGCACATCTGCCTCTCTAACTCTTAACTGATGATATCCAGATTTTAAATCAATCTTAGAATATACTGAAGAACCCTGCAACTGGTCAAAGAGATCATCAATCCTTGGCAAAGGATATTATTCTTTAGTGTGACTTTATTCAACTGTCTATAATCGACACAAAGCCTCATAGACCCATCTTTCTTCTTCACGAATAAAACCGGAGCACCCCAAGGTGAAACACTTGGTCTTATATATCCTTTAGCCAATAGATCCTCAAGTTGTTCCTTTAGTTCCTTCAGTTCAATTGGCGTCATCCTATAAGGAGCTCTAGAAATAGGCTGTCTACCTGGCATCAACTCAATGTTGAACTCAATCTCTCGGACTGCAGGAAATCCTGGAATTTCATCTGGAAATACATCTGAAAATTCACTAACAATTGGAATATCTGCCAATTTAGGTACTGACCTTGAAATATCAATTGCATAAACCAAGAAACATTCTGCTCCTTTCTGCAACAAACGAGTCATGGACAAAACAGATATCAAAGGAATCTTAGCTCGAGAACCCTTACCATTGAATGTCCAGTGATCTGTCATATCAGGCCTAAACTTAACAATCTTCTGAAAACAGTCTACAGTAGCCCTGTATCTTGTCAACATGTCAATACCAAGTATGCAGTCAAAATCAGACATCTCCAACACAATACAATCAAGCTCAATGACATTATCCTCATAACGAAATTCACAACCACTTATCATTTCTGCTGACCTCATCACTTTGCCCAGTGGAGTAGAAATAGATAATGTAGATGATAATGGCATAGAATGCAGTGAATGCAATGAGACAAAGTGCTCAGCTATGAAAGTATGTGATGCACCAGTATCCATCAAAACATAAGCAGGATAACCTGAGAGAAAACAATTACCTGCAATGACATTATCTGGAGCATTATGTGCCTCATCCTCCGTGAGTGCAAAAACTCGACCCTGTTGTCTAGGTGGTTGTCCTACCCTGTGGCTACCACTCTGTTTGTTCTGATCTGATCGGTTTGACTGCTGATAGGAATGAACTGTAGGGTTCTGACGATTCTGGTGAGGTGTCTGTCTCGATGATCCCCCACTCTGAGACATATCACTGCCACGGTTAGGACACACTCGAGCATAGTGTCCCACCTGGTTACACAAGTGGCAAGCTCCCGAGATTCCTCTACACTGATCGGTATAATGTCTACCACCACACTGACCACAAGTCGGACTTGAATAACCAGTGCTCTGAACTGAACCAGACTGTCTCGATCCACTAAAACTCGAAAAATTACTGCCATGCCTCTTAAATTGCTTGCCTCTAGCCCGAAACTGCTCTCTTATGTTGCCACTGTTACCGCCATTATTACCCTGTCTGAACTGCTGTCTATACTGTGGCTGTTGGGGTCGTTGCATCTGAGAACCTCTCTGCCTAATGATTCCGGTTTCAGCTCCCTTGGCTCGATCAAGAGCCTCAGCAAAAGTGTTAGGCCTTCCGGTATTAACCAAGGTAAAGATATCAGGGTTAAGACCATTTATGAAGTGATCGGCCTTAGCTTCTTCATCGGATGCTACATGAGGAGCAAATCTCAGTAAATTCGAGAACTTAGCAACATAGTCCTCAATATTCAAATTTCCCTGCTTTAAATTTGCAAACTCGGCTCCCCTATCTTTCCTGTAAGAGGTAGGAAAGAAACGCTGATAAAATTCAGATTTAAAAATATCCCAGGTAACAATCGTATCTCGACCCTCTAAAGCTTTCTTGGTCATGATCCACCAACTCTTAGCAACATCCAATAACTGATGAACAACTAACTTGATTCTACGATCATCTGGATACTCAAGAGATTCAAATAATTGATCCATATTCTCCAACCAGTTCTCACACTCTAATGCATTCTCGGTACCCTTCAACATCGGTGGGTGCAAAGACTGAAATCTGGCTAACAGTATCTCCATCGGAGTCGGAGTTATATCCATCTGAGTATGAGTAGCACTGCCCTGATCTTGTGCCACTGGTACGTTCTGTCTATGTCTACCACGACCTCTACCTCGAGTAGCCATGTCTGATATACAATAGATCAAACACATATAAAATCACAAAATCACAATCATCTCAATCTTGTATCAATCATCTCTGGCTCTCGAGACTCAACAATCTCAAAAATCTCGAATAAAACTCAACAATATAATATCTCAATTTAAATCATGTATTTCACATCATAGCACAATGAAAATGCTAACAAATATATCACATGATCAATCAATTCTAACTGACTCGATCTACCCTGTTCCCAAATATCTTACGCTCTGATACCACCTAATGTGGGGCCCCGGGTCCGATATCTAATACTAATAATTATAATTGTAACAAACCAAATGATCGAGTAAAATACATAATTTGTGGTTCACAAATCCACATAAACATCGTCAAAATAATTTAATTGTCTCAAATGTTTGAAATATAATTTTCAACATGCCAAAATAAAGAAATCCCAACATCATAAAATAGCTCCTAAGACCCGAGAATCCCACTCTAACTCGTATCTCCTCGCCTTGAGCTGGACTCTGGCATCCCAAGCCTCGCCTCACCTACCGTCAAGCACATGAAAACAAGAGGTACCGGACATGCCGGTGAGTATAAACCCAGTATGATACAATCAATAACATATGAGAATTAAAGTGACAAATATTTCATATTAAATTCATAAAGATGCAATATAATGCAATGCATGATCAGAAGCTGTGGGCTATCAATAAATCTCAAGATCAAGTGAATCATCTGGTCATAGGGTACCCAAGGAAAGAGAATCCCCCAGCAACATCCACCGACTCATCCGCTCGAGGTGGGGTGCTGTGTTCTACAATCCCAGGACTATGGTGCGCATATAGAGAGTGTTCAGGCCATAGCAGCGACCTCCGCATACACTATGCCAACTCAACTATAGCCCCATACGTCCAACAAATCAATAAATCAAGGCGACCTCCGCCATATCAAATCTGAATCAACAAGTGGCTCAATATGCAATGTAATGATGCAAATCAATATCATCATTTCGATATTATAATAAACTCATCTCAAGGCTAGAATCATCATCAAATCACAAGTAATTCATCGAGCCATAGAATTTTCAATTTAAAATAAAAATGATACTTTTACCTCATATGTTACCGACCGTAACATACCTTTCAAATATTACCAAAAGAAGATTGAAATGTGTAGGTGAGAAGTCTTGAACCTCTGAATTCTACTATAACTCAAGAACTTTGATCATCTATCAAAACAGAGTAGTTTCTGTTCAAAATTTATAATTAATCCAATACTGCTTCAAATCAAGATCCGTAAATTTCTTAACCGTAATATGCCATAAAAACATTTATTGAATCATTTTATCAAACACATGCCATGCGTGCTAAAGAATTAACTCCTTTACTTTGTCATTGGCTTCAATTCCATTTTAAAATTCAAACCAACACAATTTCAACATCTCCAACATCTCAATATCTCAAATATCAACTCACATATCAACTCTAAACTTCAACCCATTTCCAAACTTGAATAAAATATAACATACTTACACCATCTTGAAGATATTGAAGAGATGATCACAAATCTAACTTCATTTCATAATTTCCTTGAACAATTCTCCTATATATTGAAGAAGAAATGTAGAAAATGGGAGGAAGGAGGGTTTCGTTGGAAGATAAAGAAGAAAAATGAGGAAAATTATGATACCATTCGATTTTTATTACTTTGCAACACCAAAACAGGTTTTTTGTACAAGTGATGGGCGCCATGGCGCGTGTTTTGGCGCAGGGGCACGCACCATACTGCCCAACACCAGAAATTTCAGCACTGGGCGCGCCATCGCGTCGGATCCTGTGCAGAGTATTCTGCCAAGAACGCATTTTTAACTTCAGAATTTGCGAAAGTGGTAAACTACAAAGTTGTAGCCCTATGTCTTGGCTTGCATCTCCGATTGGCCTCATGTCATTTAAAGGTCTGAGTAAAAAGTTATACTCAATCTCCCAACATGTGTCATTGTAGGAACGACGATACGCACGACACACTTCGGGGCGCTTTTGGCTCGTCTTCCCTAATGATTTGAACAAAACTCAAAACATGAAAGTTATAGCCTTATGTCTTATCTTTCTAATGAAATGGCCTCACATCAAATGGATCAATATACAAAACATTATGCTAAAAACCACAACTACTGCCACATTTTTCATACCGTTTCTGCACTTCCATTACCTATTTAGCTCAAATTCCACCTTTGATTCTACCCCTCCATTATCTATTCCATTCTATAACATTCATTACCATTCATACCATAACGTAAAGCCATAAACCATCACAACTACTGCCACAATTTTATTTTTTTCAAAATTCGGGCATTACAGTGGTCGTGGACGCGGCCATGGTTTTGAAAATAATTGAGATAGTAACTTCTATAACTCATCTCAAAAGAGCGTCCCAAACCATCCACTGAAAAGACTTAATGAGAATATGAGTGTTAATGAGAATCACTCAAAAAGATTTGAAAGTTCTTGTTTTAGATGTGGTACTCCAGGACATTGGTACCGTATTTGTCGAGCCTCTGAGCACTTTTGTAAACTTTATAAAGAATTAATAAAGGAGAAAGAAAAGGAGACCAACTTCACTGAACACAGTGAACCTTTGAGTGATTCAACTCATTTTGATGCTGGAGATTTTCTGATTGATTTCTCGGACAATGATCAATTTCCTGGTAGAATAGATATGTAAAATATTTTATTTTTCTATGTACTTGTATGATAATGTTTTGTCGTGTGTATTGTATGGTATTTTATTTTTATAAATGTATTGTCGGCAATTTTATTTCATTGCATATTTTTTTTCAAGTTCAAATATGAAAAATGCTAATAATAAAGCTGAAGTTTGCATACCTGATAGTGGTACAACACACACTATCCTCCGAGATAAAAGATATTTCTTAGAACTAAAACCAACAAAAACAATGGTGAATACAATATCAGGTCTTGTAGACTTGATTAAAGGTTGTGGTAAAGCACAATTTTTGTTACCTAATGGTACAAATTTTTTGATCAATAATGCTTTGTGTTCACCACAATCGAAAAGAAATTTGTTGAGTTTTAATGATATATATTCTCATGAGTATGATACTCAAACAATGAATGAAGGGGATGAGAAATATGTGTCTTACCACATATAAATCAGGAAAGAAATATGTGATTGAAAAACTACCAATGCTCCCTACTGTATTGCATTATACACATATAAGCCCCATTGAATCAAACATGATAGTTGATAATTCTTCAATATTAACCAATTGTAATGATTGATTAGGACATCTTGGTTCAACAATGATGCGAAAAATTATAGAAAATACACATGGTCATCCGCTGAAAGACAAGAAGTTCTTTCAGAATAATAAGTTTTAATGTAAAGCATGTTCTCTTGGAAAACTTATTATAAGACAAACAACAGCCAAAATCCAAACTGAATCACCAATGTTTTTTGAACGTATTCAGGGTGATATTTGTGGACCAATTCATCTACCATCACTACAAGAAATTCTGCATACAACAACGCACATACGACAACGGTTTTTGTGAAAAACCGTTGTCGTATGTTTTTTAACAACGGTTTTATCTAAAACCGTTGTCTTTTGGGGGGCAAAGACAACGGTTTTTAAAAACCGTTGTCTTTTTGAGGTCAAATACAACGCTTTTTGGGATCAAAGACAACGGTTCTATAGAACCGTTTTCTTTGAGCGTTTTTTTTGGGTCAACGACAACGGTTCTATGAACTGTTGTCGATTAGCGTGTTTTTTTGGATAAACAACAACGGTTTTGGAAAACTTTGCAATATTTAGCGACGGTTAATTCAAAAACTGTCGCTACGTTTAAAGTCGCGAAGGTTTTAAAATAACTGTCGCTAATTTTAGCGTGGTTTTTTTGACAAACAACAACGGTTTTGGAAAACGTTGCAATATTTAGCGACGGTTATTTAAAAAACTGTCGCGAATTTTAGCGACGGTTTGTTAAAATCGTCGCTACGTTTAAATTCGCGACGGTTTTAAAATAACCGTTGCTAATTTTAGCGTGGTTTTTTTGACAAACAACAATGGTTTTGGAAAACGTTGCAATATTTAGTGACGGTTAATTCAAAAACCGTCGCTAATTTAGCGACAGGTTTGTCAAAACCGTCGCTACGTTTAAATTAGCGACAGTTTTGAATTAATCGTCGCTAATTTTAACGACATTGTTTCGAAACCGTCGTTAATTTTAGTGACGGTTTAAATCCAAACCGTTGCCAAATAAAAATATGCGACGGTTTATCATTTACTGTCGCTAATAGCGACGGTTTAACTAAAACCCGTCGCAAACTGTCTATAAAGATCTCCATTTTCGTTCCATTTTCCTCCACAATACTTCACAACACTTAAAATTTTTCTCTTTTACAGCATTTTATCACTTCACACAACACTTAAAATTTTTTTCACCACTTCATAACACTTAAAATTTTTCTCTCTTACACCATTTCATCACTTCACACAACACTTGAAATTTTTCTATCTTACACAATTTTATCACTTTCACACAACACGTAAAATTTTTCTAACCACTTTATAACACTTAAAATTTTTCTCTTTTACACGATTTTACTACTTCACAACACTTAAAATTTTTTTCTTTTACACGATTTTAGTTTAGATTATTAGTTTATTTTAGATTTATTAAATTATTAAAAGTATTTTTTTTAATTTTTCGAAACAAATTAGCGACGGAACTCTTGAAAGATGACCGTCGCTAAAATTAGCGACGGCCGTGATTGCTACCGTCGCTAATTTTAAATTAGCGACGGTTTATATAACCATCGCTGATTTAACTAGCGACGGTTTATATAACCGTCGCTCATTTAAAATTTGCGACGGGTAGAAATAACGACCGTCGCTATTTTTATTTACGACGGTTTTTGATCTACCACAACAGATAAAACCCATTGTCGTTGAACGGACTTTCAACAACACCCTCAGTTACAACAGTTTTTAAATGGCTACGACAACGGATTTTATCCGTTGTCGTTTGCCGTTTTTGTAGTAGTGCATGTGGACCATTTAAATACTTTATGGTATTGATTGATGTCTTCAACAGATGGTCACATGTATGTTTATTGTCAACTCGAAATGTTGCATTTGCAAGATTACTTGCTCAAATAATAAAATTGATGAATCAATTTCTCGATTATACAATCAAAAAATTAGACTTGATAATGCTGGTGAATCCACTTCCCAGACTTTCAATGATTATTGTATATCTATGAAAATCACTGTTGAGCATCATGTTGCTCATGTGCATACACAGAATGGATTGACTGAATCATTGATTAAACGTCTGCAACTGATTGCTAGACCAATGATTATGAAAACAAAGCTACCTATTTCTATATGGGGACATGAAATTTTACATGTCGCTGCATTAATTCGCATAAGACCAAGTGCATATCATAAATACTCTCTATTGCTGCTTGCATTTGGTAAATAACCAGACATTTCTCATCTAAGAATTTTTGGATGTATGGTGTATGTGCCTATTGCACCACCTCAACGAAAGAAAATGGAACATCAAAGAAAGATTTGAATTTATATCGGTTATGATAGTCCATTAATCATTCGATATCTTGAACCTCAGACAGGCGACGTGTTCACAGAACGTTTTGCTGATTGTCATTTTAATGAGGAAATCTTCCCAATGTTATGGAGAGAAAAGAAACATACCGAAAATGAAAGTACATGGTATGTATCATCATTGTTACATCTGGATCCAAGAACAAAACAATGTGAAAAAGATGTACAGCAAATTGTGCTCTTGCAAAGAATAGCAAATCAAGTACCAGATGCATTTACAGATGCAAAAGGGGTAACTAAATCATATATACATCCTGTAAATGCTCCTGCTCGAATTGAAATTCCAAAGAAACAAATTGAAAAAACTCATGATGTCGTAAAACGCCTGAAGCGTGGAAGGTCAGTCGGTTCTAAGGATAAAAATCCTCGAAAAAGAAAATTCATAGAGAAACACGATGATCACAAAATAGAGAATGATGTTCCTGAAGAAACACATGATGATCACAAAATAGAGAATGATGTTCCTGAAGAAACATATGATGATGAAAATGTTCTGTCAGAACCACAAACTGACGAGAATCGTGAAATCTCTATCAATTATATTAATACAGAAAAATATGGAACCGAAAAGATATAGAAGAAATTGATCATATATTTTCTTATAATGTGGCAATCGACATCATAAATGATAATGAAGATCATGAACCAAAATCTTTTGGTGAATGTAAAAATCGACAGGATTGGATAAAATGAAAATATGACATCCAGGTTGAATTGGATTCGCTAAATAAACGTAATGTTTTTATACCTATAATCCTTACTCCTGAAGGTGTAAAACCTGTTGGATACAAATGGATTTTTATTCGAAAGCGAAATGAGAAAAATGAATTATTAAGATATAAAGCTCGACTTGTTGCACAAGATTTTTCTCAAAGGCCTGGAATTGATTATAAAGAAACGTATTCTCCCGGGATGAATGCAATTACGTTTCAGTATTTGATTAGCATGACGGTATCTGAAAATTTAGAAATGCGTCTTATGGATGTTGTTACAGCTTACTTATTTGGATCACTGGATAGTGATATATATATATATATGAAAATCTCTGAAAGATTTAAGATGCCTGAAGCACAAAGTTCAAAACCCAGAGAATGTTATTCTGTGAAATTACAAAGATCATTATATGGGTTAAAGCAATCCGGCCGAATTTGGTATAATCGGCTAAGTGATCACTTGATGAAAAATGGATATGTAAATAATTCAATATGTCTTTGTGTTTTCCTAAAGAAAAAAACATCCGGATATGTTGATGATTTAAACATCATTGGAACGAATAAGAAAATTCAAGAAGTTGTGTCATACTTGAAGGAAGAATTTGAAATGAAAGATCTTGGAAAATTCAAGTATTTTCTGGGTTTACAAATTAAACAAAAAGAATGGGGAATATTTGTCCACCAGACAAATTATACAGAAAAGATCATTAAACATTTTAATATGGATAAATCAAATCCTTTAAGTACTCCAATGGTTGTTAGATTATTAAACATAGAAAAGGATCCATTCCATTCATATGAAGATGATGAAGATATTCTTGGTCCAAAAGTACCATATCTTAGTGCTATCGGTGCTCTTATGTATCTTACAAATTGTACAAGGCCTGATATATCTTTTGTCGTAAATTTATTGGCAAGATTTATCACATATCCAACAAAGAGACACTGGAACAGAATTAAACATATATTCTGTTATCTACGAGGAACGACAGACTTAGGACTTTTGTATTCAAAAGATACTAATCCAAGTATAATTGATTATGCCGATGCTGGATACTTATCTGATCCACACAAGGCACGTTCCCAAACTGGATATATATTTGCTCGTGGAGGCACTGCAATTTCTTGGCGTTCACAGAAACAAACACTCGTAACAACTTCATCAAATCATGCCGATATTATTGCACTACATGAAGCAAGCCGTGAATGTGTGTGGTTAAAATCAATGAGCCAACATATCCAAATCTCATGCGGATTCTCATTTGACGAGAAGCCTGTGATACTATATGAAGATAATGCTGCATGTGTTGCTCAAATGAAAGAAGGATACATAAAAAGCGACAGAACTAAACATATTCCTCCTAAGTTCTTCGCATTCACCAAGGAGCTTGAAAAAAATAAATATATTGATGTTCGTGACATTCAATCAAGTGAAAACTCTTCAGATCTCTTCACAAAGGCACTTCCTACGACAATATTCAGAAAGCACTTATATAATATTGGGATGCGCAATCTACGAAATTTGTGAAGAATTGTTCGTGTCAACATGAGGGAGAGTTTACGTGAGTACACTCTTTTTCTCTTACTTTGGTTTTTATCCCAATGAGTTTTTTTCTATTAAGGTTTTTAACGAGATAATATAAAAACACATAATGAAGACAATCATTATGTTAATCATCACAAGGGAGAGTGTTGAAAATTAATATTCAAAATAGGTGTATTGAATATTTGAATATTGAAAAAAAAATTTGTAAAAATTAGAAATTTGTGTGTGATGATGAAGGTAATCATGTAATTTATTTTTTGGATTATTACCACACCATTTGTGAAAAAATACACAATTGAGTTGAGAGAAAAATATTATAAAATATGTAGTTTGATAACTTTGAGAGTTTGATATTTTTTATTTTTTATCATAAATTTTTACTTTTTTATAACATTTTTTATTTATTTTTATTATTTTTTTGAACATACATTATTTTATTTTTCTGATGAACACCAAATGCTTCGTTGTCACAAAAGACCAATTAAAATTTATGATTTTTATTTGTTTTTGGTTTTGAAGAGAGCACGTTTGTCGCCTGGCTGTGTAGACTACTGCCCCACTTACCCATCTCGCACTCAGCAAACAAACAAAGCCTTCCTCCCGAAACCACCTCTCCGCCGCCCGCCGCCCCCGATTTCACTCTGCACCACCGAATCTATGGACATCAGCCGCAGGCCACCCAGATACTCAAACAATAAGCCACTTCTTTCTACTCCTCCACCCCCTCATTCATTGGCCTCCGGCGACACCGCCGATCACCGTTCCTCCCCTAAAGCGTCGGACGCGCTCCCTCTCCCACTTTACCTGACCAACGGCATTTTCTTCACGTTGTTTTTCTCCGTTTCCTACTTCCTTCTACACCGCTGGCGTGACAAGATCCGTAACTCCGTTCCTCTTCACGTCCTTTCCCTCTCCGAGCTTGCGGCAATTACTTGTCTCATCGCGTCTTTCATATACCTCCTGGGGTTCTTCGGCATCGACTTTGTGCAGTCGTTCATTTCGAAACCGGAAGGAGAAGATCAGCCGCAACGGTTCATTCGTGAAATTATCCAGGAAGATAGCATTCACTGCTCTTTGCCTCCGACGGTTCCTTCCATACCGAAATCGATGGAACTTCCGCAGGATGACGAGGATCTCGTTAAATGTGTTGTTTCCGGAGAAGTCCCGTCTTACTCGTTGGAGTCAAAGCTCGGGGATTGCTTTAGAGCTGCAAAGATTCGTCGGGAGGCGCTCCAGCGGCTGACTGGGAGATCTATTGAGGGATTACCTCTGGAGGGATTTGATTATGACTCGATTTTGGGGCAATGCTGCGAGATGCCAGTGGGGTATGTGCAGCTCCCCGTCGGGATCGCGGGGCCACTGTTGCTTAATGGGTGCGAATACACGGTGCCGATGGCAACGACAGAAGGGTGTTTGGTTGCTAGCACGAACCGGGGGTGCAAGGCAATATACGCATCTGGGGGTACTACGTGTGTTCTTCTGCGAGATGGGATGAGCAGGGCTCCGGTGGTGAGGTTTGCCTCCGCCAAGCGGGCGGCCGAGTTGAAATTCTTCTTGGAGGATCCTCTCAATTTTGATACGCTGTCTGTTGTTTTCAATAAGTAAGCACTTCTGTTCTTGCATGTTTGTTTTTTTGTTTTTTCCAAATTAGTTTATTGATTTTTTTCTTGAAAGTTGCATGCATGTATATTTGTAGCTTTTTATCCAAAAATTTTAATGGATTATACTCTCGAGTTGTGATTGTTATCATTTGCTTTATGATTTTTAGGAATCCTTGATGTTGATCGGTGTCTTGATTTGCATATTATGCAGGGGAATGTGGCTTAATATTTTAATTGAAAATAGTGATTAAATCCCTTTCAGTTTTTGTTATAGAAGTACTTGTCATCAGAGGACACCTTCTCGGATCATTTGTGCCATTTCCCTTTTTTTTTTTAAGCCCTAGAATTCTGTTGATGATACTGTTCTATGCTCCATGAATTGAAATCAAATTGGATTTTTGAAAGATAACTTTTTTTGATAGAAAAAGATTATTTCCAATTTTTTAATTTAGCTGATTACTGTAATCAACGATCTACATAAGCATATGTCCATTTATATGTTTTAAATATAGATTTAATGCCGTAAATAAGACTTTGAGGCACTCATCAATTTTCTCCTGCTTTATCTGGAACAGGTCGAGTAGATTTGCAAGAATCCAAGGTATTCAATGTGCAATTGCAGGGAAAAATCTATATATTAGATTTAGCTGTAGCACTGGTGATGCCATGGGAATGAACATGGTTTCTAAAGGTGTTCAGAATGTTTTAGACTTCCTCTTTAATGATTTTCCTGATATGGAAGTTATTGGCATTTCTGGTGAGTACAATTTATCTCTTATTTTTAAGATTTTGGTACGATTTATCTCGAAATACAGACATGAATCCTTGAGTAACTGTCCCTTTCGTATTGGCTTATTAGCCATTTACTTGGCTCAACCGTTGCTAGTGCTTATCATGGTTTGTCGAATATTTGGCCTTCTATGGACGCCATAATGTCTTTTCATGGTGTCATTCTTATTGTCGTGTTTCTCCTCATTTTCTTTATTTCGATTACTCTATGCCATGTTTATTAGCTTCTGATGCCAAATGTAAAAGTTCTCATTCCTTCAGAACACAACTATGGAGATTTTTTTCAATCTTTTCATGTTTTTCCTAACAAAATTAGTCATTACCTATGCAGGGAATTTTTGCTCGGACAAGAAACCTGCTGCCGTCAATTGGATCGAGGGACGTGGAAAGTCAGTAGTTTGCGAGGCTATTATTAGTGAAAGTGTGGTTGCAAAGGTATTGAAAACTTCTGTATCGGCCCTTGTCGAACTTAACATGCTCAAGAACCTCACTGGCTCTGCTATTGCTGGTGCTCTTGGTGGTTTCAATGCACATGCTGCAAATATTGTCTCGGCCATTTTTATAGCGACTGGGCAGGATCCAGCACAGAATATTGAAAGTTCTCACTGTATTACTATGATGGAGGCTGTTAACAACGGGAAAGATCTCCATATTTCCGTGACCATGCCATCAATTGAGGTAATGAGCTTTGGTTTTATATCTAGTTAATGAGGCACACGTATTCAGACTTGTGCTGTAAAATTTCAAACGAATGTTTTTGAGATCTGCTTGAATGCTTGAAATTGCTTTAAAATAATCATAATAGTTAGGCAATGTTTGGCACTTCATGGGATGGAATAATTAATGATGTATATGATATGGGGATGGATAAAAGTGACGTATAACTAAAATATTTTGTAGAACTCGAGCCAAACGGTTAAATAGGATGTGCAAATAATTAATGTCAGATATTGACATTCCTGAAGTTATGAAATTGTTTTTCATTAAAAAAAAGACATTATTGTAAAACGATTTAATTGTTTAAAAATGACCTTTTTATTAGGATATTATAGTTATTTAAACAATAAAATCCAGGAGACCAATGACAATTAGTTTAAGATACCGCTGATATTTATACTTGATACATTGAGATCAAATGGTTACTAAAGTTCCAAGTACTTGTATTTGGATAGCGACATGGATTTTTCATTAAATGCAATGGCTTGATTATGTTGGGAACTAAACTTTGTACCCCAACATAAGCTTGCCATTTGCTCCTGCCATTAGTAGAGTTGATATCTAAAGTTACTGTTGGTTGTGAATATGGGATCATCCACTGAATTCCCTTAATTTTTTTCGAGCTGTAAACTTTATCATCTCATAAACCCCATTATCATGTCTTCCAGGTTGGCACCGTAGGTGGTGGAACACAATTGGCATCACAGTCAGCTTGCCTCAACCTTCTTGGCGTAAAGGGCGCAAGCAAAGAGTCACCAGGCTCGAATTCCCAGCTCCTGGCCGCCATCGTTGCCGGTTCAGTCTTGGCCGGAGAGCTCTCTTTAATGTCAGCTATTGCAGCTGGACAGCTTATCAAAAGCCACATGAAATACAACCGATCTAGCAGGGATATCACTAAAATCGGCTCCTAGGAGAGTAGAACTCCTGACTTTTCACTCAAGTATAGGCGGCCAGTTGTGCTCTTAAAAGGATTAGAGCCAGTATGCGTGCACACTTTGTAGGCACGTAGCTTCCCCATTTAGTGAATCCAAGGGCAATGCGACTCGTGTCTGAAAGGTTCGGAGCTGTCCCTAATCTGTTAAATTTCTTTTTTTCCCCATTTAGTGAATCCAAAATATGTTGTTTTGTGTTCCTTAGTAAGTGATTCTTGAAGCGGGGTTGGCTTGTTTTTTGTACGTCTTCCGGTTTTAGTTTTGTACAGATTAATTTATCTCGTGAGATACTTGAAAGTGTGAAGCTAGTGATGTTGTCTTCGTGGAAGGATATATATTTTCTTCTAATTTCACGTCCATGCATTTGTTGTGACTTTGATCAAATTTGGTTTTCTTCGAATTCATCGACGGTGCACAAACTATCCTTTGTTGATCATTCTTGGAAATTAATAAATTGATATTTCTATTTCTTTGTTGGTCGGGAAACTAGACGCAAAGTGTAACGTACCGTACTTTTAAACTACTTGAAATTTGAGGAAAACTAAAAATTTTCTTTAAACAAGAAACAAACATTCAATTTGCAGAATCATTAAACTATTCATCCAAAATAATTGCAACATAAAGATCACAATCAATGTTTTCCTAAAGAAAAATATTTGTTTGAATATCGTGAACCAAACTTGAAATCAGAGTATTAAAATTTGTCATGCTTAAAATCTTAAAATAAAACGTGGGCGGTCCTCGGGTTTAGCCTCATGCGCAGTCCAAGCCGGCTCATTGGTCCCCACCCCTCGCTTCCTCAAACTCATCATCACCTGCATCGATCAAGTCTAGTGAGTCTAAAGACTTAACATGTATAAACTGGAAAGCGAGTAATATGTAATAAAACCACATGCATCTTTAAAATAGAGCGTACATACATGAAATTTGAACATCTCATACATAAGCTTGAACATACGTACATACATACATAGACGTGTCATCAACATAAAATTTTTCGTAAACATGCTTGCTTCATACATACTTGAGCATACATAACATCATTTTGCGTAGAGACATTTTTCAATGCGTGTGACCCATACATAAAATTGCCCGATCAGATTAAACCACTGTACTGGGCTGACATGGAAGATCCACTGTCACATACATGAGATTTCCGTTCATAATTTAACGGGTGGATTGTTCCCTGGTCATGCTTTACCGCTTTCTAATCCTGATCTAAACCCGGTCATGTTTTACCGGGGTTTAGCGGGGTGGAGAGGTACTCGGCCACGTTCACCGATTTCAAAACCATTTCATAATTGGAGAGGTCCCCGGACACGTTCTCCGGCTTCCAAACCCGTTCAAAATTTGGTCACAAGACATTTAGCATACCACAAAAACTTAAAAATACTTTCTTTTTGCACGTCAACATACTTACTTGGCATTGAGGGATTCGTTGGATCTCGCCTGGGGTCACTGCTGCAACAAACTAGCATGAGTTTAATTACTTAACTTGCATAACTTAGACGTAAGTACTCGTGCTCACTACCGAAGTAAATAAATAGCTTATGATATTCTAAATCTCTCGGGACTTGACCTCGTTTAATCATCGTACTACACCATGACATAAATCCCAAAGCAATCAATATAATTTTACCCAAAATTGGAGTACACGGACCCCGTGCCCGGGTCCGTGCATGGGTCCGTGTAAGTACTGTAAAATGCGTGTAAAGAAAAGGGAAGACACGGACCCCGTGCCTAGGTCCGTGTAGGGGTTCGTGTAGACACTGATTTTTGACACTTCGGAAGGAACAAGGGCACGGACCCCGTGCCAAGGTCCGTGTGGGTGTCCGTGTACTTGCGGGAGAAGAAAACCAATGAAATTTCTGTACATGTGTTGTTTAACATTCTAAAATCGATTGTACGAACTATGAACCGGCACCCCGAGACCAATTCTAGGATGCTACTACATTGACACCACCGATACAAACACCTCGAAGCAACGACATCCAACCTACGCCACAATACAATTAAAAAACGATCATAACTCAGTCAATTTTTATCCAAATATTTTGAATTTTATATCGAATCGAAGGTATCAAAAAGTTCTACAATTTTTATGTTGAAAGTTTTCTCAAAATTACGACTGAAAAATCGCAGTTTATAAAAGAACAATAAATTTTGAAATTTTAGATCTAAAAACGTTTCAAAATCGATCCAACATGTTTCTGCCCAAACCTTGCACATTATACATGGATTTTTACGCATAAAACAACGCAACACATACTATAACATGATCGAAGCAGGAAAAATAGAATATACGTGCCTTTGAATCTTTAACTTTATCGAAACGACGACACCGAAGCGGGAACGGAGCGAGGGTTGATCCAGGACGAATGTGGCACGGTTTCCTCGAAATAAAACTCATGAAAATTTGCTGGAATATTGAAGGGAATGGGGCGGCTGCTCTCTCCTTCAAGAACCCTAGTTTTTGCTCTCAAATTCTGAAAATAAAATGTGTAGGTGTGTGTTGTGTGTTTTGGTATGTGTAATAACCTGTAAGTGTGTGTGAGTGTGTGTAACGTGTGTGTGTGTTTAAATTAGGAGAAATTATTGCTAAATTAACTAATTAAAATGCTAATTAAAAGGTTAACCCACACCCATTTAATCAAACTCCTCAATTAAAATAAATAAACACTGGTTTTATAAAATTCTTTTCTTTAACAAAAATAAAATGCACAAAGTCAACTTTAAAAGTTTTAAAATTCTAAACTCACTAAATACATAATTTAGGCTTTAAAATACTGGAACTTTTTAAATTAATTAATATGCCCCAACCTTAACTTAAAAATAAAATACCACATTTAAAAATTGCCAAAATCGTCACCAGTCTCTTTTTCTCGATCCCGCATCGAATAATCGCCTGAAATATGAAACCCAACAAAACTTTTAACGTGCATCACATAAACGTAATAAATTTAAAATAATGCATTTGGATAAAGCATGCATCGCTAAAACTCATTTTAAATTAAATAAATGATTTGACAATTAAATAATGCATGTGTTTTACGTGTACTGATTTTGGGCTCTTCAGTTCCTCCCCCACTTATATAAATTTCGTCCTCGAAATTAAATCTTACAGAACAACTCCGGGTAGCGAATTCTCATATCCGCTTCGTCTTCCAAGTGGCCTCTTCTACTGATTGATTTAGACCATCTTCGTCACCTTGTTCCGAAGTCTACGCTCCTGTCTGTCTAAAATTTGGACATTTCTCTCCTCATATGACAGATCTGGAGCAAGCTGCAACGGCTCATAGCTCAGAACATGTGAAGGATTAGCTAGGTATTTCTTCAGCATTGAGACGTGGAACACATTGTGTACCCCGGCCAGATTCGGCGGGAGGGCAACACGATAAGCTAGTGTCCCAACTCTGTCAAGAATCTCGAATGGTCTAATAAACCTCGGACTCAGCTTGCCTATTTTCTCAAATCTCATAACACGCTTCACAGGTGCTATCTTTACAAAAACATGATCACCTACGGCAAACTCCAGATCTCTCCTCCTTTTGTCAGCATAGCTCTTTTGACGACTCTGGGCGGTCTTCATTCTGTCTCGAATCTTGACCACCACATCTGCAGTCTGATGAACAATCTCTGGACCAAGTTCTGCTCTTTCACCGACTTCATCCCAATGAATCGGTGATCTGCACTTCCTTCCGTACAATGCCTCATAGGGAGCCATACCTATAGACGATTGGAAACTGTTGTTTTAGGTAAATTCAACTAGAGGTAGCTTAGACTCCCAAGTCCCATAGAAATCTATTATACAGGATCGCAATAAATCCTCAAAAATCTAAATCACTCGCTCAGACTGGCCATCTGTCTGCAGGTGAAAAGCTGTACTGAAAAGCAACTTCGTTCCCATGGCTGCATGTAGGCTCTTCCAAAAGGACGATGTGAATCTCGGATCCCTGTCAAACACAATAGAAACTGGGATTCCGTAAAACCGGAATATCTCCCAGATATAAAGCTCCGCATACTGCGCCATGGAGAAAGTCGTCTTCACTGGCAGGAAGTGCGTTGACTTAGTGAGCCGATCCACTATAACCCAAATGGTATTAAATCCTCTGACTAACTTCGGCAACCCAACAACGAAGTCCATAGTGATATTCTCCCTTTTCCACTCAGGGATAGGAGTGGCTTAAGCATCCCTGCTGGCCTCTGATGTTCAGCTTTCACTTGTTGGCAAGTGAGACATTCTGATACGCATCGGCGGATGTCTCTCTTCATGCCTGGCCACCAATACAGAACATGTAAGTCCTTGTACATCTTGGTACCTCCGGGATGGATGGAATACAGAGATGCATGTGGCTCTGACAGGATATCCTCTCTGATGGAATCAACATTAGGCACCCACATTCTATCTATGTATCTCACAATACCATCTGACATTGTGTAGAGCACACTGCCCTTAGTTTCATCCTTCAGTCTCCATTTCTGCAACTGCTCATCTGAAGACTGACCTGCTCGAATATGGTCTAACAAAGAAGATTGGACTGTCAGATTAGACAGCCTCAGAGCTCTGCCCTTACGATAAACCTCTAGGCCAAACCTCTGAATCTCAGACTGAAGAGGTCTCTGCACTGACAATTGTGCTACAACTGCCACTTTTCTGCTCAAAGCGTCTGCGACAACGTTAGCCTTTCCCGGATGGTAGCTAATTTCGCAGCCGTAATATTTTACCAGCTCTAACAACCGTCTCTGTTTCATATTCAGTTCTTTCTGCGTGAATAAATACTTGAGACTTTTGTGGTCGGTGAAAATCTGACATTTCTCGCTGTACAGGTAGTGTCTCCAAATCTTGAATGCAAAGACAACGGCGACTAGTTCTAAATAGTGAGTCGGGTAATTCTTCTCGTGCACCTTCAACTGCCTGGAAGCATAAGCTATGAACCTACCATGCTGCATCAATACTGCGCCTAACCCGAGCTTAGATGCATCGGTATATAGCACAAAGTTGCCTTGTCAAGATGGCATGGCTAACACTGGCGCTGAAATGAGAGCTTACTTCAATGTATCAAGCTCTTTTGACACTCTCCACTCCACACGAATTTAGCATTCTTCTTAGTCAGTGAAGTGAGCGGCACTGTTATCGACGAAAACCCCTGAATAAACTTACGGTAGTAACCGGCTAAACCCAGAAAACTGCGGATCTCTGAAGCACTCTTTGGCTCCACCCATTCCTTAACAGCTGCCACTTTTGTTGGATCCACCTCAATACCCCTGCTAGACACTATGTGATCCAAAAACGCTACCTTCTCCAACCAGAATTCACACTTACTGAATTTCGCAAATAACTTGCGACTCTGCAGGATTTGTTATATTGTTCTCAAATGCTGACTGTGCTCCTCATGGCTATTCGAGTAAATAAGAATATCGTCAATGAATACTATGACGAACTGATCAAGATAAGGCTGAAATACTCTGTTCATGAGGTCCATGAAAATAGCTGGAACATTCGTCAGTCCAAATGGCATCACTAAGAACTCGTAATGCCCATACCTGATTCTGAAAGCTGTTTTGTGAACATCTGCATCTTTCACCTTCAGCTGGTGATACCCCGATCGAAGATCTATCTTAAAAAACACTGTATCTCCCTGCAACTGATCAAACAATTCTTCGATTCTTGGAAGTGGGTATTTGTTCTTGATCGTTACTTTGTTCAATTCTCGGTAATCGATACACAGCCTCATGCTCCCATCCTTATTCTTTACAAAAAGCACTGGCGCGCCCCATGGCGAGAAACTAGGGCGAATAAATTCCTTGTCAAGAAGCCTCTAAATCTGCTGTTTGAGTTCTAGAATCTCAGCTGGAGCTAATCGGTACGGTGCCTTGGATATTGGCACTGTGCCTGGCATAAGATCAATGGAAAACTCCACCTCTCTATCTGGTGGAAGGCCTGTGACGTCGTCGGGAAAAACGTCAGGAAAATCTCTGACTACTGGTACATCAGATATCGACGGAGTGGGTGTGTCAGGCGCTGAAACAATGCTGGCCAACAAAGCCTGACAACCCTTGTGAATTAGTCTTCGTGCCTGCATACATGAGATCATGCGAAAGAAACTTCTCCATCTATCTGGCTCAAAGAGAAACTGCTCCATACCCAAAGGTCTTACTAACACTGACCTTTTCTGGAAATCAATCAAAACTCTGTTCATCAGCCAGTCCATTCCCAAAATAATATCAAATTCTGGCATCGACAACACGATCAGATCGGCATACACTAGGTGGCGTTGCCGTTCTAGATCAATATCTCTGACCACACAGGTAGCTCACAGTTCTTCCTCTGATGGGACTGTCACCGAGTAGTTCACGTCAAGGCCGATAGACTTGATGTCTAAATGATTAGCGAATGTCTCCGAGATAAAGGAGTGAGTGGCTCTTGAATCTATCAGGGCCTTAGTGGCTAATCTCTTAATGAAAATATTCCCTGTGAGACGTAAGAACAACACAACTTATAATCCCAAAGTTCTATTATTAGCCTTATGCAACAAAAAAAAACACCAAAAATGCCAACTAGCATCCTAATAATCCCAATTCAAAACAAACATGCAAGACAAAAATTTAATACCGTACTGAATTACATAAATTACCAGTCAACAGTGTCGTGTCTGGGTTCGCCTCCTGAGCATGCATGGCGAACACCCTTCCTTGGGTCGGCTGCACCCCCTGTGGGCAGTCCTTAAGCATGTAGTCACTGGCTCCACATTTAAAGCTTTTCCCTGATCCCCATAGACATTTTCCCGGATGTTGGCGATTGCATTTCTGACACACTGGGAAATTACCGGGCCTCTGCGGAGCCTTCTGCTGCGGAATAGGACCCTTGCCATTAGGCGGTCCCTGGTATGGATTCTTCCCTGGCGGCACCTGGAACGGCCTCTTAAACTGATGTCGCTGTTGCTGCTGCTGTGGAGCCTGAGAGGGCCTCTTGCCCTGTCTGTCAGACTCAATATCCCTCTGATCCTGTTCTGCTTCAAAAGCTCTAGATACAGCAACTGCATAAGTAGTAGGACCAGCAACTCGGACGTCACGGCACAAGACCGGCCGCAACCCATCCATAAAATGCCTCAACTTTTCCCGTGCATCATTAGCTATTAGGGGCACAAAGTAACACCCCTCTCAAACTTTCTCACAAACTCTGCTACGCTGTTGTCTCCTGTCGCAGCGCCATGAACTCCCTAGTCAGCCTGGATCTTACTTCCTCAGTGAAGTACTTGGAGTAGAACACCTCTTTGAACCCATTCCACGTCAGAGTATGCAAATTCACCGATACTGACGCACTCTTCCACCATAGTCTGGCATCTCCGGTTAGCAAAAAGATGGCACACCTAACCCTGTCCGCGTCCTGCAGCTCCATTAAGTCAAAAATCAACTCAATGGATTTAATCCATCCTTCTGCTACCATCGGGTCTGTGGTCCCCGATAATTCTTTAGGATCCATCCTTATGAATCTCTCGTACACTGCTTCTGGTCGGTGCCTTGCCCCTGCACCTCATGCTGCAGCCTGGTTCCCCGTGAACTGCGTGAAGAACTGCGTCATGCCTGCAAGCATCTGTGCCTGCATGTCTTGGGTGGGCGAGGAGGAGTGACCCTCTCCTCATTCCGAGCCTCTCTGTAACGTTCCAAAAATTTAAAGGTCCACGTGAACCAAATGCATGCAAATTATTAAATTTATTTGGTATTTTATTAAATTTTTTGAAAACATAAAATGCATGTTTATTTTATTAATTTACGTTTAATTATTTTTATGCATAATTATTGCGTGATAGTAATTCATAAAAATTTTAAAAGTGCATGTAATCTATGATTTTATTTAAATTTTGCGTTTAATTATCTTTATGCATTTTATGCATAATTCATGCATGATAGGATTTAATTCATGAAATTTTAAAGGTTCATACATTAGGGTTTTTAAATGCATTTCACGCTCGAACGAGGATCAGATAATTTGCAGGAAAATTTCTTTAATTACATTATTTATTTTTATAAATTAATTTAAAACGTTTTTAAAGGTATTCTTCAAAAATGAGAATTTTTGGGTATTTTTACCCGTAAGATTTTAATTTTCAACAGAAAACAAATTTTATCGAATCAGGGGATTTTTTTTGAGATTTCGGCTAATAATTTCAAAACCTTTTCACCACGAAATATTTTTCGAGAGTGCGTTTGAATTTAACGGGTCAACTTTAAAGTGCTTAAATATTCTTTTAAAACATTTAAGTATCAAGGTTAAATCCCATAACCTTTTAATTACTAACTCATTTAAGCTAAATCAAACCCCTTCACTTCCCGTAACCCCCACAGCCGATATTCACCAAATCCTTTTAGAATTTTCCTCGGCTTTTGGCAGTAGCAAGCTCAAGGGACACGGCCACTTCATTAACCAAATAATTGATCCTTAGTTAATTCCCTAAACTCCCACTAACCTATTTACGATTCAGCAGCCATCCATTCTCTCCACTCACAATCACCCTCGTGAATTTGCTGCTTCAAGGCTTTCGGTGGCATCATTTCCTCCTTCAAGCAAGAGCACCTCCTTCGGCCATTTGTCCCTCGATTGTTTGTCCAAGTTTAACCATCAGGCACGCTTTGTAACATCTTTCTCGCATCATTCACGTTATATTACTGTTTTCCATGTATTTATGCACGTAATTTTTCGATCCAGCACTGTACGTGAGTTATGCATTCGGTTTTCAAGTGATCATGCTACCCTTAGTTTGATACTCACATTTTCTGACTTTTAGTGCAAGGGGTTGCTGTTTTGTGAAGGTTAAGGGGGCGTTCAGGAGGACAGAGCGATGCTGTGTAGAGGGCGTAAGGTTTGGACAGGTTTGGGAGGGGGCCGAGAGGTGTAGGATGGAAGAGTTTCTCGCTTTTGGGTGGTGAGCGAGGGAGAGGTCGAACCAGCGGCGTGAGGGCTGAACCGAGCCACGTACTAGGCCCTGGTGGGCTGAAGACACGACTTGGAGAGGCTTGACAGCTGCTGGATCTGTCCTCATAGTGGTTCGATCAAGCTCAAGCGCTAAGGGGAGTCTCGGGTGTGATCTTTTGGCTGTTTTGTGGCTCTTCGCAGGTTGTAGCTTGCATGGGGCTGTGTTCATGGTTAGGGCAGGTCCAGTAAGGTCTGGTCTGAGTCCCTAGCAGCTGGACTCGAGGTTGGTTGGGGTGGTTAGCATGTTAGGGTCAAGATTAGGGGGTTAACTTCACGGAAACGTGTTGCTGGAAATTCCAGCAGCTCGCTGTTCATGGGTTCGAAGGGCTATGGATCGGGTTTTAGAGTTTTTAGTGTCCTTTATGTGTTGTTAAGATATGGAAAAAAGTTGGGAAAGTTTCGTTTAGTTTTGGCTCGATTCGGGTTAAAACCGAGACATCGGTCTGAGTTTTAAAACGAAATAGATAAGCCGTGATTTGGGCACGAGTTTATGATTAAGAACACTTCTAAAAATGTTTTGAGATATTTAAGGAGTTTGGTAAGCTTCGGGTCAATTTTAGAGGTCCAGGGGTGAAACGGTAATTTTTGGGTTTCCAGGGGCAAAATGGTCATTTTGCACCTTGGGTGAGATTTTGGTATTGGCAGCGCCCTGAGCACAAATTATGATATATTAAATGATTATGCATCACGTTTACGATTTTTACGCAAGTATGATAAATATAATGCATGCTTGGTTTAAAGGAAAAATTATGTATATGCATGTTTTTATTAAGTGATGAATATGATGACACGTATATGGATCCATCGACTCACATGATGACATGATGATACGAAAGTCACAGCTAATGAACGGAATTCAAATTAAGATTTTAACACGTATATGCTGATACGATGATACATGCTATTATCATGTTTTGAAAGGTCACAGTTACGCATACGATATGATATCATGATGAGACATGTTTTGATACGTTATGATTTTACACGACACGCTTATGTTCATGTTTTTTTTGCTCATGAAATGTATGTTGATTATGCTATTTTTCACTGCTGTGTGCTACGTATATGTACTTGTTATTACTGGTACAGGTGTGTTGAGTTTTTAGACTCACTAGGCATGTGTGATACAGGTGAGCATTTTGATCAGGGGACCGGAGGTGGCGAAGACTGAGTAAGCATGCGGGATGTGCGGTGACACGACTCGAGGACCATTATTTTTCCGCATATTGATCCATGTGTTTTGAGAGGAGTTACGCATTTTTATATGTTGATGATATTACTATTTTTACACGTTTATGTTGATTTTAGATGACGTTAGTCATTTTTAAACTGCGCTACTTTTATTGGCAAATAAATAAAACTATTTTCAATGTTATTTTGTAATTGCGAGCCTTAAAAAAAAAAAATTTTCCGCACTTATATAACAGTAGACGTTTCAGTTGGTATCAGAGCAAGGGTCCTGTATAGGGTTGTGCCACCGCCAGCTTCTGCCGCTCAGTGTTCAAGCCTCAAGTCTGTAAGCTTTTATGATTTAAATGATTTACTCTTATCACCTGCATGTTAACATGATTTACGCTTTATGATGATCTACGATATATGTTTAACTGCTTTTATGATTTAAGGATTTACTGTTTTAAAAACTAGATTAAATTGCATGTTGGTTACGTTTGGAATTGGACATGTCTAAGAATTCGAATATTGGGCTTTAGGAGAGGTCGGAAATGATTTGACTATATTAATTTTGGTTAGTAGTACTGATGTTCTACTCGTGGGTCGTAAGTTAAACTTGAAAATTATGAATGCCTTTGGACTTATTGATTTTTTAATAAATTAATAATGGTTCGTAGTTGCTAGCCGAGTTAATTTTGAGGACTCGTTGTAAGGATTAATGATTTGAAGACTACGACGATCTTTGGAAGTATAAAAACATAGAATTTATTTAGGATGCATGCTCTACCTAGCTTGATTTAAGGATTTAATTGCATGAATTGAGAATTTTAAGGACTTAATTGTAATAACCAATAATTTGAGGACCAAAGTGCTAAAAATAAAATTCTAAGGGACTATTTTCGAATTTCTTAAATTTTGGGATTAAATTTTGAGTTTCGAGAATTTTAAGGTTTAAGGAGGCTAAATTGAAAATTTTATGTTGAAAAAAAAATGCAAATTTCGAAGAATTGTAGGGCCAAAAATGTAATTTTTGAGAACTTTAAGTGCCAAATTGCAAATTCCAAAAATTTTGAGGATTTAATTTGAACTTTGAGGAACGCATGTATTAAATCAATAATTTTACGAGGTTATGAGAATTGATTTTGGGTTTAATAAACTTAAAATTTCTGAAATTTATGTACAAAAAACCTATAAGAAGTGGGATTAGGAATGCGAAGAACTTATAGGTAATTGTTGGATTCTCGAGATTAAAGACAAATCAGATAATATTCGAGAAAAGTAAGAACTAATTTTGTTATTTTTAAGAAATTTGGGGGATTTGTTTAGCAGTAAGTGAGAAGCGAATGGTTTAAATGACTGGAATTTTTGATGATTTAGATTTGAAGGGATATTTGGAATCTTGAGATTTCTGGGTTATAATGTTATAAGAAATGGTAATCAAGGACATTGTAGGATGAATCAATCTTGTGCTTGAAAATTTAAGTGTTAGTGAAATAATATTGTGGCAAATTAAGAATTTAAATTGATGACAATTTAAGATGAAGTTGATCAGTTAGTTAAGTTATAAGAATAGACATGGAGCTAACAAAATTTTGGGAACTTAAGTTTGATGTATCATAATTTTTAATCGTGATCTTAAGAGTTAAAATTATACCTTTGTTGGAATTTAATTTTTCTAGAAAGTTGGGAATGATTGATGGTTGGGTTATTTGATAGACGCATGTAAGAATTGAGGTAGACATCTTATCTTGAGGAATTCTTGGAAGTCATTAAGAAACTTTGGAACAAGCGATTATGTGTGTTGGAATTATGTTATCTATTATCATTTGGAATGCGTAAGCTTGAATTTCAAGTTTAGGAGATAGATGTTCATACGAAAATTTTGGGTAAAATAAAAACAAAAGGGAGTTAGTTTTGTTCACCATAGGTTACAAAAAAAAAACGAATATTAAGATTTTTATCGAGTAAGAAATCTAAAATCTTGATATGGGGATTCTAGAATTTCTGGGTTATAAGTGAAGTTGATTTATTAGATTAGTCCAACATTAACATGAGATAACTTAGTAAGTTTTATACACTAGAATTAATTAAGCATTGAGAATACGTAAGAAGGCGACATTCATTTCAATGAGGAAAATCCAAGTCTTATGGCTCAATTTTATTGTAATTGGGAAGATAATAGTTAGGTATGTATTTGAGGTTAGAAAGGTTTCATTATTTAGGTAGGAGATCGACCCACATGGGATATTTTGGGTGTTATGGATTATCACTACTTGAGTTTAAGATTTGCAACGATTTTATATTTGAGATGTAATTGTAAATAGTTAAAGTTACGAAAGATTGGTGCCGTAAGATCAAGATTCGATTCAAGGATCTAGGCTAATATTATTATGAAGTTGAGATAAGGTGTAACTTTTAAGTGCATTACCGAAGATATAAGTCGATCTGTAATTTTTGGTGTTAAGATTTCTTAAGTTGCATAAATGATAACGTAATAGGTTGATAAACATTACGGGTACAGTATAATAAAAGTAAGACATAATAAAATTCGGACTGTCATTTCTAATATTGGGAAGTTCGAGAAAAGTCAGAATTCGAGGCCTGAGTAGAATAGAACTAAGTCGCCATAAGTCGTTCTAAGTTGCGATTCACAAATAAGGATTTCAATAGGCAAAATAATTAGGATTGAAGAAACGTAAGGAATACTTAACACTTATTTTATCAGAGTAGCGCAGCGAAAGCGTGAACTATTGGGATATTATAATGAAGAGTCTAAACTTTTTGTTTATCGAGAATAAACGAATTTCGGGGACGAAATTCAATTTAAGGGGGGTAGATCGTAACGTTCCAAAAATTTGAAGGTCCACGTGAACCACATGCATGCAAATTATTAAATTTATATGGTATTTTATTAAATTTTTTTAAAGCATAAAATGCATGTTTATTTTATTAATTTATGTTTAATTATTTTTATGCATTGTATGCATAATTATTGCGTGATAGTAATTCATAAAAATTTTAAAAGTGCATGCAATCTATGATTTTATTTAAATTTTGCGTTAAATTATCTTTATGCATTTTATGCATAATTCATGCATGATAGGATTTAATTCACGAAATTTTAAAAGTTCATACATTAGGGTTTTTAAATGCATTTCACGCTCGAACGAGGATCAGATAATTTGCAGGAAAATTACTTCAATTACATTATTTATTTTTATAAATTAATTTAAAACGTTTTTAAAGGTATTCATCAAAAATGGGAATTTTTACCCGCAAGATTTTAATTTTTAACAGAAAACAAATTTTATCGAATCAGGGGATATTTGTGAGATTTCGGCTAATAATTTCAAAACCTTTTCAACACGAAATATTTTTCGGGAGTGCGTTTGAATTTGACGGGTCAACTTTTAAGGGCTTAAATATTCTTTTAAAACATTTAAGTATCAAGGTTAGATCCCATAACCTTTTAATTACTAACTCATTTAAGCTAAATCAAACCCCTTCACTTCCCGTAACCCCCACAGCCGATATTCACCAAATCCTTTTAGAATTTTCCTCGGCTTTTGGCAGTAGCAAGCTCAAGGGACACGGCCACTTCATTAACCAAATAATTGACCCTTAGTTAATTCCCTAAACTCCCACTAACCTATTTACGATTCAGCAGCCATCCATTCCCTCCACTCACAATCACCCTCGTGAATTTGCTGCTTCAAGGCTTTCGGTGGCATCATTTCCTCCTTCAAGCAAGAGCACCTCCTTCGGCCATTTGTCCCTCGATTGTTTGTCCAAGTTTAACCATCAGGCACGCTTTGTAACATCCTTCTCGCATCATTCACGTTATATTACTGTTTTCCATGTATTTATGCACGTAATTTTAGATCCAGCACTGTACGTGAGTTACGCATTCGGTTTTCAAGTGATCATGCTACCCTTAGTTTGATACTCACGTTTTCTGACTTTTAGTGCAAGGGGTTGCTGTTTTGTGAAGGTTAAGGGGGCGTTCAGGAGGAAAGAGCGATGCTGTGTAGAGGGCGTAAGGTTTGGGAGGGGGACGAGAGGTGTAGGATGGAATGGTTTCTCGCTTTTGGGTGGTGAGCGAGGGAGAGGTCGAACCAGCGGCGCGAGGGCTGAACCGAGCCACGTACTAGGCCCTGGTGGGCTGAAGACACGGCTTGGAGAGGCTTGACAGCTGCTGGATCTGTCCTCATAGTGGTTCGATCAAGCTTAAGCGCTAAGGGGAGTCTCGAATGTGATCTTTTGGCTGTTTTGCGGCTCTTCGCGGGTTGTAGCTTGCATGGGGCTGTGTTCATGGTTAAGGCAGGTCCAGTAAGGTCTGGTCTGAGTCCCTAGCGGCTGGACTCGAGATTGGTTGGGGTGGTTAGCATGTTAGGGTCAAGATTAGGGGGTTAAATTCACGGAAACGTGTTGCTGGAAATTCCCGCAGCTCGCTGGCCGTGGGTATGAAGGGATATGGATCAGGTTTTATAGTTTTTAGTGTCCTTTATGTGTTGTTAAGATATGGAAAAAAGTTGGGAAAGTTTCGGTTTAATTTTGGCTCGATTCGGGTTAAAACCGAGACATCGGTCCGAGTTTTAAAACGAATTAGATAAGCCGTGATTTGGGCACGAGTTTACGTTTAAGAACACTTTTAAAAATGTTTTGATATATTTTAAGGAGTTTGGGAAGCTTCGGGTCAATTTTAGAGGTCCAATGGTGAAACGATTATTTTTGGGTTTCCGGCACCTTAGGTGAGATTTTGGTCCTGGCAGCGCCCTGAGCCCAAATTATGATATTTTAAATGATTATGCATCATGTTTACGATTTTTACGTAAATATGATAAATACGGTGCATGCTTGGTTTAAAGGAAAAATTATGTATATGCATGTTTTTATTAAGTGATGAATATGTTGACACGTTTTGAAGGAAGTGGTTTAGTTGTGACTAACACGATGACACGATGATATGATTGGAGATATCGTGAGGGAAAAGGCCCAGAGGGAGCCCGTTTACGAGAGAAGGCCTCAGAGGGAGCCCGATGATCGCATTTCCATTGACATGATATGATGGTATGATAGGCCCAGGCTCAGTTGAAGGGTGATAGTGTCGCTGATGTCTCCCGCCGCCCAGTACCGTGGTTACACGTAGATGCATGGATCCATCGACTGACATGATGATATGATGATACGAAAGTTACAGCTAATGAACGGAATTCATATTAAGATTTTAACACGTATATGCTGATACGATGATACATGCTATTATCATGTTTTGACAAGTCACGGTTACGCATACGATATGATATCATGATGAGACATGTTTTGACACGTTACGATTTTACACGACACGCTTATGTTCATGTTTTTTTAGCTTATGAAATGTAACGTCCCATATTCGACGACTGTCCTCACTGTACTAAGACGGGTCTTTCCAGCGTGCTTATGTCCTCATTCACACGCACCCTAGGAAACTTTCCAGGGGGTCAGCCATCCCAAAATTTCCCCAAGTCAAGCACGCGTAACTTTGGAGTTCTTATGTGATAAGCTACCGAAAAGAAGATGCACCTTCTTGATATGAATAGTACAAATCAAATCTTTTAAGCCCTCTTCAACTGTACAGTCCATTACATTGAACAGTCTTGGAATCCCTCTCATTCCCGTGTAGGATCGGTTCATTCATGTTCCCTCCACCTAGAAGCCTGCCAGGAGCCGCTCATTGTCCGTGCAACTGATAGCACCGGCGATCACCCCTCGCCCTCTTCGGCCCCGGGCCTCACATGCCCACCAGCTTCCGCTTGGTTCGTCCCCGAACCATACTGTACGAACCATACTGTACTAAGAGAGGTCGGCTCTGATACCAACTGTAACGTCTCAGATTCGACTACTGTCCTCACTGTACCAAGACGGGTCTTTCCAGCGTGCTTATGTCCTCACTCACACGCACCCTAGGAAACTTCCCAGGGGTCACCCATCCCAAAATTTCCCCAAGTCAAGCACGCTTAACTTTGGAGTTCTTATGTGATAAGCTACCGAAAAGAAGATGCACCTTCTTGATATGAGTAGTACAAATCAAATCTTTTAAGCCCTCTTCAACTGTACAGTTCATTACATTGAACAGTCTCGGAATCCCTCTCATTCCCGTGTAGGATCGGTTCATTCATGTTCCCTCCACCTAGAAGCCTGCCAGGAGCCGCTCATTGTCCGTGCAACTGATGGCACCGGCGATCACCCCTCGTCCTCTTCGGCCCCGGGCCTCACATGAAATGTATGTTGATTATGCTATTTTTCACTGCTGTGTGCTACGCATATGTACTTGTTATTACTAATACAGGTGTGTTGAGTCTTTAGACTCACTAGGCGTGTGTGATGCAGGTGAGCATTTTGATCGGGGGAATGGAAGTGCCGAAGACTGAGTAGGCAGGCGGGATGTGCGGTAACACGACCCGAGGACCATTATTTTTCCGCATATTGATCCATGTGTCTTGAGAGGAGTTACGCATTTTTATATGTTGATGATATTACTATTTTTACATGTTTATGTTTATTTTAGATGACGTTAGTCATTTTTAAACTGCGCTACTTTTATTGGCAAATAAATAAAATTATTTTAAATGTTATTTTGTAATTGCGAGCCTTAAAAAAAAATTTCCGCACTTATAAAACGGTAGACGTTTCACTCTCTGTGCTCATCCCTAACTTCACGGTTAACCATACGTCTAGGAGGCATACTATTCCAATAATTTACCCAATACGTAAACCCACATGCATGAACATAATGATAATAGCATAAGATGCACGTAACTTGAAATTTAAAATATGCACATGCTGAAATCATGACTTAATGCGTAACACATGAAAGAATTTAAAACTTTACAACTTACAGACTTGAGGTGTGACTTCGTGAGTTTCTTGCAACTGTCAGTAGGCATAACCCTTTACAAGAACACCGCTCTGATACCAATTGTAACGTACCGTACTTTTAAATTACTTGAAATTTGCGGAAAAATAAAAATTTTCTTTAAACAAGAAACAAACATTCAATTTGCCGAATCATTAAACTATTCATCCAAAATATTTGCAACATAAAGATCACAATCAAAGTTTTGCTAAAGAAAAATACGTGTCTGAATATCGTAAACCAAACTTGAAATCAGAGTATTAAAATTTGTCATGCTTAAAATCTTAAAATAAAACGTGGGCGGTCCTCGGGTTTAGACTCCTGCACTGTCCAAGCCGGCTCATTGGTCCCCACCCCTCGCCTCCTCAAACTCATCATCACCTGCATCGATCAAGTCTAGTGAGTCTAAATACTCAACACATATAAACTGGAAGTAGCGAGTAATACGTAAAAAACCACATGCATCTTTAAAATAGAGCGTACATACATGAAACTTGAACATACGTACATACATACATAGACGTGCCATCAACATAAAACTTTTCGTAAACATGCTTGCTTCATACATACTTAAGCATACATAACATCATTTTGCATAGAGACATGTTTCAAAGCGTATGACCCAAACATAAAATTTCCTGTTCAGACTAAACCACAGTACTAGGCTGACAGGGAAGATCCACTGCCACGTACATGAGATCCCCGTTCATAATTTAACGGGTGGATTGATCCCTAGTCATGCTTTACCGCTTTCCAATCCTGATCTAAACCCGGTCATGCTTTACTGGGGAGGAGAGGTCCTCGGCCACGTTCACCGACTTCCAAACCCGTTCACAGTTGGAGAGGTACCCGGACACATCAACATACCTCAAAAACTTAAAAATACTTTCTTTTTGCATGTCAACAGACTTACTTGGCGTTGAGGGATTCGGTTGATCTCGTCTGGGGCCACTGCTGCAACATACCAGCATTAGTTTAAATACTTAACTTGCATAACTTAGACGTAGGTACTTGTGCTCACCATCGAAGTAAATAAATAGCTTTTGAAATTCTAAATCTCTCGGGACTTGACCTCGTTTAATCATCTTACTACACCATGACATAAATCCCAAAGCAATCAATATAATTTTACCCAAAATTGGAGTACATGGACCCCGTGCCCGGGTCCGTGCATGGGTCCGTGTAGGTACTGTAAAATGCATGTGAAGAAAAGGAAAGGCACGGACCTCATGCCTAGGTCCGTGTAGGGGTCCGTGTAGACACTGATTTTTGACACTACGGAAGGAACAAGGGCACGGACCCCGTGCCAAGGTCCGTGTGGGGGTCCGTGTACCTACGTGAGAAGAAAACCAACGAAATTTCTGTACATGTGCTGCTTAACATTCTAAACTCGATTGTACGGACTATGAACTGGCACCCCAAGACCCATCCTAGGATGCTACTACATTGACACCACCGGTACAAACACCTCGAAGCAACGACATCCAACCTATGTCACAATACATTTCAAAAACACGGAAATTGACACCAAATCGTTTTCTACGACTTCTAATGAATTCAAGTGCCTATCGACACTAACCGACATACCAAATACTAAACCAACATCATACTAAGCATACCTAAATGCAGCAATTATCACCCGTCGGTCCCCAACGAAGCCTGCAACAATAAAACCTCGAGAACACATCCATAACATAATTTCAGAAAAAAACGTATTTTGAGAAGTCCCACAAAAACAATCATAACTCACTCAATTTTTATCCAAATATTTTGAATTTTATATCGAATCGAAGGTATCAAAAAGTTATACAATCTTTATGTTGAAAGTTTTCTCAAAATCACGACCGAAAAATCACAGTTTTTAAAAGAACAGTAAATTTAGAAATTTTAGATCTAAAAACGTTTCAAAATCGATCCAACTTGTTTCTGCCCAAACCTTGCACATCGTACATGGATTTTTACGCATAGCAACACATACTATGACATGATCGACGCAGAAAAAATGTAATATACGTGCCTTTGAATCTTTAACGTTACCAAAACGACGACACCAAAGCAAGATAGGAGCGAGGGTTGATCCGGGACGAACGTGGCAAGATTTCCTTGAAATAAAACTGACGAAAATTTGCTGGAATACTGAAGGGAATGGGGCGGCTGCTCTCTCTTTCAAGAACCATAGTTTTTGCTCTCAAATTCTGAAAAATAAAATGTGTATGTGTGTGTTGTGTGTTTTGGTGTGTGTAAAAACATGTGAGTGTGTGTAACGTGAGTGTGTTTTAATTAGGAGAAATTATTGCTAAATTAACTAATTAAAATGCTAATTAAAAGGTTAACCCACACCCATTTAATCAAACTCCTCAATTAAAATAAATACACACTGATTTTATAAAATTCTCCTCTTTAACAAAATTAAAATGCACAAAGCCAACTTTAAAAGTTTAAAATTCTAAACTCACTAAATACATAATTTAGGTTTAAAATGCTGAAACTTATTATATTAATTAATATGCCTCAACCTTAACTTAAAAATAAAATACCACTTTTAAAAATTGCCAAAATAGTCACTGGTCTCTTTTCCTCGATCCTGCATCGAATAATCGCCTGAAACATGAAACTCAAGAAAACGTTTAACTTGCATCACATAAACGTAATAAATTTAAAATAATGCATTTGGATAAAGCATGCATCGCTAAAACACATTTTAAATTAAATAAATGATTTGACAATTAAATAATGCATGTGTTTTATGTGTACTGATTTTGGGCTCTACACAAAAGACTATCTTTATGACATTGTATTGAATTTTGGATATTTATCGATGTAATTGAATATTTATCAATATATTTTTAAATGCAATTGAATATTTATTAATATATATGAATCGGATTGAAATCGAGACCTAAATTACTAAGGGTGTCAATTCGGGTCGGGTCGGGTCGGGATGGGCAATAGTACAATTAAAAAATTGCTCAATCCGAACTCAACCTAAACCTGAGTCAACCCGAAAACTCTTAGCTCGAATCAACTCGATTATACCGATTTTGAATTTTTTAAAAATTTTTTTAAAGAAAATTATATAAAATGCAGAAAAAATAATAATATTTTAATTTAAACACATAATAACAAAATTTCCATCATATATATGATTTAAATTATAAAGTTTAATCGTAGAAAAATAAAATATATTTACTAAATCAAATAAACAATTGTTTAAAAAATAAAAAATGTTTAAAATAAATATTAAATTATGAAAATTTATGATATAATTATACAATAAATATGTTTTCAGACATACAATATATAAAAAATGTAGGCAATATTTATTAATTATATATATTGTTTTAAAAAAATTAAAATTTTTGGGCCAACTCGGGTCAACCCGGGTTGACCTAAACCCAACCCAACCCAACCCGGTCATTTTTTTCGGGTCAGCTATCGGGTCCGACCCGATCTAACATGAACCCGAGAACCTCAAACCAAAACCTGATTTTTTTCGGGTTGAAATCGTGTCTGGTTGGTGGGTCGTGTCTGATTTTGACACCCTTATCAATTACCTAGAATTTCAGGTTTTTTTTATTAATTTAAAAATAAAAAATTATTTCAAAAATAATTCAAAAAATAATAATTTTAATCCGTGCTTCGTAAGCTCGGATGTTGAGGGTGAGGTCTGTGCTTCGTAAGCACGGATTATGCTCCACCTCATCGCCAACACGCCAAATCCGTGCTTACGAAGCACGGATACTCGTCCACCTCACCAAATCCGTGCTTCGTAAGCACGGATACTCAATACTACTCAATTAATTTTTTGTTTTGTTGCATTCAATAACTATACAAGATTCGATATGCAAGTACATTCATTTTGTATTTTTCCTTGAATAATTGAAGCTTTTTCAAATTTTTCATGTGATTTATGAAATATTTCGGATCAATCAATGAAAACTTTACAATTTATTTTTAATTTTATAGACGCGTATTATAATCTATATAATATTTTGAAATTCGATGATATTTCAATGATTTGTAAATTTTCTCGAGCATTCTGCTTAAATTTTTCAATATCTTGAGAGATACCTTCTTCGAGCATTCTGCTTAAATTTTCTCTCAAATTTCCTCGGCAAAATGTCTAATATCGATGTACTCTTATATTTTGGTGTCATGTAGTTATCGATAATGGATCGGTTGAATATAGTATTACATGAATTAGACCGATACGAGTAATACGATCTATTAATTTGTTGGAGTTGGTTGAAGTTGTGCATAAAATGTTATGAATCGATCCAAAGAATTTTTTGCATAAAATGTTATGAATCGATCCAAAGAATTTTACTCTGAAGTTGCCAACCAAATATTCATTCATGGAGAGATCATCTTGGCATGAAATTCAAGTCAATCTCGGTGATTTTCAGGATCTAGAATCTTATGTTCCACAGTTTACTGAAGGACTCAGCAATATACATTTCGATAATGTAAGTGTGTCGTGGGATCAATATATCAATGTCTCTTCGGAACAAAGTCATGCTCCATATTGGCCGAATACAACATTAGATACGAGGCCTCGTTGTCCGGATCTGGCCACTAATGATGATATTTCTAGGAGTGATACTTAACCTGATATGTCATATAGCGAGTCTGAAGAAGAAGAAGTGAATGATGATGAAGATGTGAATACATATTCAAATCCTGATGAGGGGACATCATCTCGGCAACCACCTCATGAGATGTTACAGAGGCAAACCGTACCATTTCTTTCTAACACTTCTGAAATGCTATCATTTTTCAATATAGTTTTTGGGGAAGAGCCTCCTAATTCTTTCGGTGTACCTTCTGGAATGCAAACAAGCTACTATAATCCGGAGAGAGGTGAATTATGCGTTAATATGTTATTTAAAGATAAGAATGATCTCATTGCATCTGTGAAGGATTATTCCGATAGAGTTGTCAGGCGTGAGTACTGTGTCGATTGAGAAATGAGATGGATAGACCGATAATTAGAGAGAGACAACAACGAACAAGGTGTACGTAAATCACCATGAGCAGCAAGAAAGAATAAATATCGAGTATAACGACGTAAAAAATATATCAATACTTGTAATTAAAATAGTCACGATTTTATCTAGAAAAATCGATAAAGGGGGTTTATTCTTTCTTTATTCTCTTGTACGGGCCGTAAACGTAAGCTCATTTTTTTGTTCCGCCACTAGCGCAATGAGCAGCGCCTAGGCACCTGGTCGTCGAAGGTATGGCACCGCGGCGCTGCTTGGCACTTGTCTCTCGGGAGGGTGGCGCCGCGGCGTTGCCCTAGGCTCTTGTCTGTCGATGGTCTAGTTCTGCGGCGTTGATTCTTATATCGTGCATGAACTATGTCTTATTCCTAGTGAGCTATGGTCGTACTCTTGTATGGATATCATTTTGGTGTTAAGTAAGTCTAAGTAAGGGAAGGACTTAGTTTTTGTGATGCTTAATGGTATTTTATCATTTGGTGTCATTTGTTATTTGATGTTTTGTGTAATTGATGATTACATGAGAAGGGCAACCAATGAGTTGGGATTCCAAACAGTGATGGAGCACGTGGGTGACGACGCCTACAATCTAGTGTTGAAAGGTAAGCTTGTTGATAATTTAATTCCTTTTATTACTAACGTGCTTTGTTTTTGCGTAGGTAGCAAAGATTTGAGGACAAATCTTTTTGAAGAAAGAGAGTATGATATAAATCTGGCCAGGCATGACGCGCTAAATCTTGTGATTCAAAGATTCAAAGAATTCGTCATGCATAACAATGAAGTTGGAAGATATTTCAATGTCATTCAAGTGAAAAATTATGAAGAGGAAGCCAAATCAAGACTCCCTGACCCGAGAGCTCCGCGCTAGGATGGTAAAACTTTGCCCCCGACGTGTGCCTGGGGCCCGAGCAGTAAAATATTACCGCCTGAGCACCATACTTACTGCCAAGACGAGAATTCCATAGCACCTGGCGCCCGAGCGATAACATTTTATCGCCCGAAGACCTGGTGCTCGAGCGGTAGAATCCTACCGCCCGAGCCCGTCGCTAGCATAAAGAAGACCTAGTTACCTAGTTTAGCATTCAAATTAATTAGGTAATTAGATTTTGAGTATCTTTTTGATTTGTAAATGATATATGGACGAAAAGTGGTGATTGTAAAGTTTTTAGATTTTTTAGTTTTATCATATTTTGGTGAGATTTTCTCTCAACTTTTCAAAGCTTGGCTTTGTATACACCTTTGTGTGTTTCTCAAATCAAACTTATCAAAGTTTAATACTTTGTGGTATTTGTCGAATGTTCTTCACTCGGATTGTCAAAGACGAGTTCTTTGAAGGTTCGTTTGAATTTCGATTGTTTATCTTCCGTAATATTTGTTGCTAAATTCTTTGTAATTTAGAGGTGAATATTACACACAATTTACTTGTTTCAAAAAGATCGGGACAATACAACCGTTTCTTTGTTCATCGAATCTAGGGCGTGACTCCGTTTTGAGCGCGTTTTCTTTTCGTGGTCGAAGAATCGCATCATTGCACTTATCAAAAATTCTAAATTATACATATTGTACTTTATCTCAATCTATTAAAACAACTTCTAGAAATAATACAATATAAACGATGCAACAATGATACAAATGACTCAAAAATACAAATGATATAGTTCCAATCAAGTAGAAGAATCATCATCAAAATTACAATGGTAAAAATGACTCCCGGTTCCACAACTGGGTGGATTGCGTCTTCTCGTCCCTCTACGCAATCCAACATCTTCAGGATTTTCCTCATTTGAGTAACCTGGAAAAGTGATAGGTGAAATAACATTCCTCTCTGGTCGCATATCATGGACAATATGCTGAGGACAAACATTAAACAAATTTGTGAAACTTTGTATGTTTGACCAAAATGGAGTTTGATAATCCTTGTGACCAAACGAATGTAAGTCAGCAATCCTCGAATCACTGAAAAAACCAGGTTGAGTAGTAGAGGGTCCTGCAATATTCAACTCAGTTGACGGAACAATAGTGGAAAACCTACTTGGTTGCTTAACCATGTCACTTCCCCACCCGAATGATGACTGATGTGAAAAAGGAGAAGGCGTACTGAAATTTTGTTGGACATTAAATTAACCGGCAAAAGTATTGTATGGATATGGTTGAAAACCAACATCATTAACTATAGGTGATATTGTGCGTACACTTATTCAATTATACCATTGAAAATAATCTTCGTCAGTTTGCATCGATCTCCCGTGTCGTTCTCTTTTAGCAACATATCTCAACCTACTGTTCGACATCTGAATTGAATTTTCATGATATTCTCTCCAATTTGTGTTTCGATGACCTGTTCTCGTGATATTATGAAGATCATCGTTGTCGAGAGCAGACCCTGGAATAGATTGTCGTCTTTTGAATTGTCGCATCACCTGATTAAGACGATGCATCTCCACGATGTTAAAGCAAATAAGGGGACAAACACATTGCCATATTTTGTTGTCGTATGAATCAATAATCGTCTTTACATCTATGTCATTCTTCTTGTAAACGATCCATACGATCTAGAGAATCCCTTATAATTCTTACAGCATGTGTGGGCGAATGTGTGTAACTAAATCCAATTTTCCACCTACAATTTAACAAATACAATTACATATAAAAAATTATAAGAGATCTACATGATATTACGACAATAAATTTTAAATATTACCGTGCACCATATGGAGAAACTGAAATAATAGCATCTGGATCAATGGGAGGTACAACTAATGTTAACCCATCTCGGTCGGGGTTAACACATTTAATCCTGCTCCATGCCCATATCTGCTTATAATAATAAAAATAGTTGAACAAAAGTGTTGGAACATTTCATGTTCGCAATCTTGATTTTGATGTTAACAAAACTTGTTATTTTGTTTCTAACAATTTATTGCAGTGCGCAGGAAGCTGGAACTAATCATGCTTCGAACGGATCAGTTAATTGAGCCAAAACTGAAGCTATCAAGGCGCAACTGAAAGTACCAGCTATTTGCCCAAACTGAATCAGCTGAACTGACATATCAAAGAACAATTCAGTTGATGTCTAGCTGATAGGTGGTTCAGCAGTAGAACTTCAGAAGCCTGGCCAGCTGATGAAGAACTCAACTGATGAAAAGCCTAGCTGATCAGTTCAACCGAAAGAGTGAAATCAGCTCAACTGAAGAGTCAAATGATTTCACCAGCCCAACTGAAGATCAGTTCAGATGAGCGGTTAGGAGCGTCAGTTAGGAATCAATCAGTTACAGATAAAAAAACAAGCTTATCTTGTAAGGTCCAGGAATTTAATTCACGTAACCTAAATGCATGCAATCTAGGATTTTTTTATTTAAATTATGTGTTTAATTATTTTTATGCATTTTATGCATAATTATTGCATGGTAGAAGTTATTTCATGAAATTTTAAAAGTTCATGCATTAGGGTTTCTAGTTGCATTTCGAGTCCGAACGAGGAATAGAGACCGAGAATTTATCAAAAAAATTATTTTATTACATGATTAATTTTTATTATTTAATATAAGATGTTTTAAAGTTATTTTTCAAGAAATGGCTTTGTTGGGTATTTTTACCCGCCAGAGTATATTTTTCAGCGGTACGTAAATTTTATCGAATCGAGAAACTTTTTGAGAGTTCAACTAATATTTTCAAGAACTTACCAAAACAAAGTATTTTCCAGGATTGTGTTTGGACTTAATGGGCCTAATTTTAAACTTATTGGGCTTAAAACTCTTTTAATTTCTTTTAATTCAAAATTATTAGCTAAATTGTTATCTATATATTTAACACCTAATTATTCCCCTAAGCACTCCACTAAACCTAATTATTCTACATCAGCCGCCCACCCCTCTCCACTCACAAACCTCCTTGCGAGTTGCAGCAGGAAGGAATTCGGTGTCCCCATCTCCCTTAAAGCAAGAGCCTTCCCTTCGGCCGTGTGTTTCATTGCATCCTTTGTTCACAAAAATATCAGGCATGCCACGTATCATCATCTCTGCATCTTACATGTTATTTATATGCTGATGAATGTGTTCTTGCATTAAAAGTCTCGATCCAGCCATGTACACGAATCATTTTTGTTTTCTGCATATTTTCTTGCATCTTCTTGATCACTACTAACTGTTTCTTTGATATTGTTGCAAGGGGGCTGTCGTGTGGCTTGATGAAGGGTTCTTTTTCTCAAGAGTATGTTGTCATTAGGTTGGGAACAAGCTGTAGGGGCTGTACGCCAGAAACCGTAGAAGGCAGCAAGGGGTTTGGTTCGGTTTGGAGTAGTTCAAGTGGTTAGGGTGGGGCTGGTGGTGCAGGTGCCAAACCAAGGCCTGGACCAAACCATGTGGGGTCTGAGCCGTGGCTGAGGAAGGCCTGAGTACTGCTGGTGCTACCCCTGGGAAAGATCGGTCGCGAGTAGGAGTAGTGACCACGGGTTGGTGTTCTTGGCGTGTTAGCACATGATCGCGATTTCCAGCATGAATGTGGCTGGGTCCGTGGGTCTGGTAGGTCCATTAGGGTCTCGTATTGGTCCATAGTAGATTGATTCAGGGCTGGTTGGAGTGGCTAGCAAGATAGGGCCGAGTTGAGCGAAGGGGGTTTTATGGAATAGGTGTTGGAAATTTCATCAGCATGCAGCGAGGTGTTTGGGGGCTTGGGTGGTTCGAATTTTGAGAGTTTAGGGCTACCTTGGTGTTATTAACTGGTGTTTTAAGTTGGGAAAAATTTGGTTGAGTTTCGGTTCGATTCGGGTTAAAACCGGGACCCTAGTCCAAGTTTTAAAACGAATCGGTTAGGTTGTAAAATGAGCTCGAGTTTACATCAAGGAATGCTTATAAATATGTTTTGGGACATTTTAAGGAGTTTGGTAAGCTTCGGGTCAATTTTAGAGGTCCAGGGGTAAAACGGTAAGTTTTGGGTTTCCAGGGCAAAATGGTCATTTTGCATCCGGAGTGAGATTTTGGTCCCGGCAGCGCCCTGAGTACGATCTTGTCATGTTATTAAATGTTTATGCATCATGGTCATGATTTTTTTGGAATTACGATAAATACGTGACATGCTTGGTTTAAAGGAAAAATTATGTATATGCATGCTTTTATTTAAGTGGTGAATATGATGACATTTTTTGAAGGATGAGAGTTCGTTGTGACTAATACGATGACACAAAAGGTTGGGGCTCAGTGGACGGGTAATGCTGTCGTTGATGCCTCCGCCGTCGGGTACCTCGGTTACACGTAGATGAATCCATTGAATGACATGATAATACGAAAGTCACAGCTGACGAACGGAATTCAAATTAAGAAAATGAACACGTATATGTTGATGCGATGATACATGCTATGATTATTATCATATTTTGATAGGTCACGATTATGCATATGATTTTACTGTAGACATGAAATGTATGTTGATTACGATATTTTTCACTGCAGCTTGTTACGTATATATATTTGTTATCATAGTACAGGTGCATTGAGTTTTTAGATTCACTAGGCGTGTGTGATGCAGGTGATCATGATTTTGAGGGGACTGGAGGTGCTGAACTCTGAGCCGAAAGACCTGGTGGACGATATGACCAGAGGACCTCATGATTCTCCGCACATTCACGATTTTATGTTATTGATGAATATGAGCATTTTTACGCTGTTTTATTTTACTGTTTGATGTTTGGATTTTTACTCGTTTTTCACTCCGCTACATTTTTATTGGTAATTACTTATGATTATTTTTAAATAATATTTTTAGTAGAACTGAATGCATGAAATTTATTTAAAAGATTAATTTCGAAATGTGAGCTCTAAAAAAATATTTTTGCACTTATAAAACGATAGACGTCACATATCTAAAGTGGATTCAAGCTACGCACAAAGGTATAAAGCATATGTACTATTGAGAATACAATAATGGACGTTGCAGCAAAGCATAAAGCCAAAATGTTCCAAAAGACTGTCGGAAAAATCGAGACACAAATTTTAAGGAACACGTTCAAGCTGCAACAGATACAATAATTGAGTCTCACTGTACGATCAAGCCTTCACGCCTATAAATAGAATATCAATGAAGACGTTAAAGAGCGAGTAAAAGAAGATAGGGACGCTTACTTCTTATCAGCTTACAAGAAGCAATCAGCCTAGAGGGAATACACAAAGTCATATCAGCTTAGTTTAGAAGCTCTTTTCCCTCAGTGTGTGAGAACACTTTTCGGTGTATTTATCGTTCAGTTCTCACACATACGTACTCACCACCACCACTCAAAAACAGTCTTTCACAAAGACATTAAACTTGTGTATGTAGTCTTTGACACAGACGTTAAACAAGTGTTGGCTGGGAGATGCTACCTTCAGTCTAGTCTAGGAGTTCAGTTAGGCAGTAGGTAAGTCCAAGCTGGGTGGATTTTTACAAGGTGTTGTATAAATTAACGTCTTCTAGTGAATCCTACCCGAGGTGGTAGAAGGGGTGACGTAGGAGCAGTTGAAGTCTCCGAACATCCATAAACATATCTTATGTATTTTACTGTTTAACTATTGTTTTCAAATTGTTTTGATCAGTTAGAGCATCCGTCAGTTCAGCTTTCGCCATAACTGAACAGAATTATGGTAGAACTGATCCCCTGCTTTTTAGTTATTCAGATTACACAAGTTAAAATTCTTTCAAATATAGCAGCTTTCTTCACGAAGGAATACTTTGAGTATTTTCCGCTTGGTACTTTAACCAAACTCGATTTAATTCATCGTTGTTAACATTCTTAGAACACGAACTATTACAGCTCTTGGTGAATATTGTGTTTGAAGCACCTTTGGTGCCCAGCAGACGATCTTTCAATTGGTATCAGAGCTAGTTGTTCTAAGAAGAATATTTAAAGAAAACTGTGTTTTAAATTATTTTACTTTAAAATAGTTTTAAATGCTATTTAAAAGTACTTTATATTATTTTCAAAACTATTTGAAAATGTTTATCTAACACTCATTGCGAAGAGTAGAGAGGATTGGCTCTGCAACTAACGTTGTCACCACTTCTCTCGACTCTATAGCTTTGGGGTTTTAATCAGACTACAGGGATTATAGTCTTACCTGTTGGCTGTTCAGCAAAACTGATCGGAAGACAGGGTTTCAGCTACAAAGCATTCCAGGTCAGCTGTTCTACAGACGAAACTCAGCCATGCTGGGATGTTGGGAGATTAAAATGGAAATTAATCAGCAGCATTATTCCGGCGCTTCATTGTCATACAGATAATCAATACGTTTCAGCATCAGTTGTGTCCAGACTGAGCCAGCTCAAACAGTTTGGCAGTACAGAGATCTTGTCCAAGGCAACTAGCTGATCTACTGACAAAGATACTCAAGGTCGTTGCAGCACTTCAAGAGCTCAAGGCAACCATTTGTTGGTATATCCAATTCAGTCATGAATAAACTAACCGATATTTGATGTTGTTTAAAATATGCTATTGTAGTAGCAATTTCCCTTAAATTGTTGTTGTACTTAAATGTGTAATACAAGGGAGATCTATTTGATTAAATAACATCATATTTATCCAGTTGTGTTTCTATGTGAATGAACTGATATTTACAATTGTAAGGTTCAAAATTAAGAAGACGTAATCCAACTGCATGCGAATCTAGAAAACATGGAAAATGGCTAAATAATTGATTTTAATTGTTAATCGATTATGTGACATACATGCTTATATGTTAAATAGGATTTTGTTATCATCATGCATAAAACTGTATTTTTTTAAGGATTATTCAAGTGACGATCGAGGAACGGGGACCGAGGGGTGAAAAACGTAAAATATTTTTATTAAATAATTGTTTTTAATTATTTAAAATATGAGTGTTGCTTTTTCAGATTTTTGAAAATATGGGGTTTTGAGATGATTTTATACGCCGGGACGTAAATTTTATCGGTGTTGGTTTTTCAACAAAAATACGAACTTTTTAGTAACCCGACTATTAAAGTCACAAACTTATTTTATCAAAACCATTTTAATTATTTAATTAAATCCTAATTGAGACTAATGGGCATAATTTGATTGGCTTAATAGGCCTAAGCCTAGTTAGTAAGCTAATTGGTATTTAATTTGTTAAAAAAAACCCTACTCTTGCAACACAACTCACGGCCACACACTCAAGGAATTTTGAAACACTCGCCACCACCCCCTTACACGATACACACTTGCACACCTCAAGGTAGAAGGGTTTTCGAAGAGGCTCTAGGGGATTCAAAGCCAAGGTTCTTGCTCGTTCTTCGTCGTCAATGTTAATCCGTGCGTATAAAACGCAAAGGCACGCCTTATATCTTTTTTTCTCGTCTATCACATCATATTATTGTTTTAAACATCGGTAGTATGAAAAGCATGACTTTCATGTTGTTATTTTTGAAATATTATTCATGCACGATTTATACTTATGAATTTTGCTTCGAAATCATGTTTTATACACGTGAAGGGGCAGCCATGATGTTAAGTAATGATCAAGCAAAGTTTTTACTTGAATTAGAGTCCAAGACACACTACAAACTCACGGCAATCATACGAGAGTCAAGCTGGAAGTCGATTTTTTTCTTCCATGGGTTTGGAGTGTTCGGGTTTCACGTGCAATGTGCTGGTTTGGTCTTGGCTTGTGATCAGGGCTAGCCAGGGACGTGGATCAGTTGAGGGGTGAGCTTTAACATGGTTGGGGCTCGAGTCGTGAGGGTTGGGAGGAGTCCTACTCAACTAGGACTCATACCCAAGAGTTTGTGCAAAGAATTGCGCAGCTTGTGCAGGGACGTGGGCTCGGTCCATGGCTCAACGGCTGGGCTAGGGCGTCGGCTGGAGCCTACCATCCAAAATCGTAGAGTCCATGCATATAGGGAGTCTCGGCTGCATCTCTTTGGGATCGGCAGGCTTTGTGTTCAGATTTTTGTGCGAGTCTTAGGGGTCCTAGTGGTCCATAGGGTCCTAGAGGGTCCAGGGGAAGTGTGGTCCGAAGTTGGCTCGGGGTGGCTCGTGGGAATCAAGCCATGGCTCGGGTCCAAACATTAAGGGTTAAGTAGGGTTTTAAAGGGACAAAATAATTGAAACATGGCTCACGGGGGTCGAGTCATTGTTCACGAGGGCCAAACAATTATTAAAAGTCTAAGTTTTAAGTTTAGGAATTTTATTCTAAAGTTTGGGATTTTTCGGGATTACAACACCGTCAAAACGATTAATTAAAGATCAATTGAAAAGCCTAGTTTTTAAGCTAAATAAAATTATGGAAATTTTAATGTAAGCTTAAATAATTATTTGGGAAATGTTAGAGAAAATGAATTCAGGAAAAAGTCAAAATCGAGGAATTTTACGTCCAGGGGTAAAACGGTCTTTTTACACTGAAAATTTAGTATAAGTCATGGCAGTGCTCTAAATGCTATTTTTATGTTATTATGATTATTTGTAAAAGTTTATGAAATGTTCATGATTGAATTATGATTTTTAAATGCATATGAGATTTTTATTATTTAAGGAAGACATTTAAAAGACATGTTGCATGCATGGTTTCAAAAACAAAATTTTATGTTATGCATGATTTTTATAAAGTAATGAGAATGTAAACGTGAAGGAAGTGAAGTAATTGTGACTAATTCGATAATGTTGGAGATACCGTGAGGGTGACTGTCCCAGTGGGAGCCCGACGATCGTATTTCCATTATGACGAATATAAAGATATGAGGTAACAGTATGAGGCAACGGTAAGAATGGTAATATCATGAGGGGAAAAGGCCCCAAAGTGAGCCCATTTATGGGAAAAGGCCCCAGAGGGAGCCCTGACGATCGTATTTCTATTCGATGAGGATAGGCCAGGGCCCAGTTGACCGGTGAGAGTGTTGCTGGTGTCCCCGCCGCACAGTACTGCGGTTTCATGTGGATGGATCCATCGACTTTTTGAGGTTTGAGGAAAGTCACAATTAAAGATATGAATTAAACAAAGGAAAAGGAAAAATGTTTATGATCATGAAAATGTTTTATGTCACGTTGAGGAAAAAGGGAAAGTTAAAGTTTATGTTTGCATGTCATGAAATGTTATTTTTACGTAAAAGTATTTTCACTGTTGCATGTGGTTTTATAAGTATAATTTGTTACAAAGATTATGGTGTGTTGAGTCTTTAGACTCACTAGGTGTGATGGATGCAGGTGAGGTTGAGGGAGGGCTTGACAGATGATTTGACTAGACTGAAGGCGCACACAACCCGAGGACCAGCGCTTCTATTTTTCCGCATTTAAGATTTATGATTCACGATTTACGTTAAAGATTTTAAGACTATTTATTTATGCTTTTGAGAGATTTTTGAGAGGTTTAGTATGAGCTATACTTTTCAAATTTATTGGTGTTTAGGTTTTGTGAAACATGCGAAGATTTCATTTCTATGATTATTTCACTTGAATTTTAAAATACTAGTTGGTTGATGTTTTATTTAGGGGCAAAATATTTTATAAAAATATATTTTTGTGGTAAATGTACATGGCCGAAAATTGGGTAAGAAAAAAAAATCTAGTACTTTTTAAGCAATAAAAAAAGGCAGACGTTTCAAATGGTATCAGAGCAAAGGTCCTGTAAAGGGTTGTGCCACCATCAGCGCCGGGAAGATCAGTCGTCAAGCCTCAAGTTGTAAGTTTTACATGCTTTACGTGATTTAATATATTGTTACCTGCATGACAATATGAATGTTATGTTTACGCTACATGTTTATTAGCTTTTTGAGTATTTTTGCTTTGCATGCTTAAATTGCTAAACTGAGTTAGGATATGTCACATAATTAGAGAACTTAGATTTAAATACATGTTGGTTACGTTAGAATCTGGAAAATGTTCAGATAAAATGCCTCCTAGACGTGCTCCCGTTATTGAGAATCAAGCAGAAAACAGTGTTAATCATCAAGGAAATACACCTCCACCACCACCACCACCACCAGGGGATGCTGCTACTCGCGCTTTAGAGGGGATGACTCGTCTTTTCGAGCAGCAGATACAGCAACAGCAGATACAACAACAACAGTTGCAGCAACAGTTACAGCAGATGCAACAGGCACCTAGGCCACAGCATGACGTTTATGATCAGTTCCGGAGGCTAGGGCCAATGGAGTTTTCTAGCACCACCGGTCCCTTTGCTGTTGAGAGTTGGATCCGTTCACTTGAGGTACACTTCCGTTATCTGGATATGGGGGATGCGGATCAAGTGAGGTGTACTACTTATCTATTTAGGGACGACGCTTCTTTATGGTGGGAAGGAGCCGAGTACGGTGTTAATCTCGCTACTATCACTTGGGCTCAATTCAAGACAATGTTCTATGAGAAATATTTTACTGCTGATGTGAGAAGCCGTTTAAAGAGGGAATTTATGACTCTCCGTCAGGGAGACGCTACTGTTGTTGAATTTGTGAAGAAGTTCGATAGGGGTTGTCACTTTGTACCCCTTATTTCCAGGGATTCCGAAGAAAAGCTTAGACACTTCATGGATGGTATACGACCTACTATACGGAATAATGTTATGATGATGCGTCCTTTGGATTATGCTACTGCAGTTACTTATGCATACCAGTCTGAGCAATCCTTGAAGGACATCGAGTTTGAGTTACAACGCAAGAGCCAACAGTATCAGAACAATAGTGAACAAAATAAAAAGCCTTATACAGGACCTCTTAGACCTCAAGGGCCTCAAAAGCCTCAAGGTCAAGTCAAGAAACAAGCACCACAAAAGCCACAGAATCCTGGAGCACCAAAGCTTCCTGAAAGGAAACCATGCAAGGAGTGCAACCGTCTACATCTTGGCAAATGCAAATGGGGATCCTTTAAATGTTTCTACTACAAGGAGGCAGGACACAAGGCTATTGATTGCCCGAAGAGGAAAGCAGCTACTACGGCACGAGCTTACGTTATGAATGCTGAAGAAGCTGAGGAAGAGGCATACACTACACTCACCATGGGTAACTTAGTCATTTAACATTTTTATATTGCTTATTATTGCATGAAATGTTAAATTGGTTATTATAATTGATTTGGGAACAAGATTTAACCTAGCTGAATTTAGGTTGCATGTTCTACTTAGTTGGATTTAAGTTATGATTTTAGGAACCATGGAAAATTATATTAATTTTGTGTCTTATTTTATGTAAAGGATGACTTAATTCCAAATAAAAAGTTGAGGGCCAAAATTTAGAGAAAATCATAACTAACAGAATTATAGGGTTTCAAAATTTTAAGGGTTAAGGAAACAATTTTCGAAAATTTGGGGTCTAAAATGTAATTTTCGATAATTAAAGGAACAAAGCGCAATTAGCAATAGGATGAGGGGCTTTAATGCAATTACCGAATTCTTAAGGACTATGATTTTAACTTTCGAAACCTTAAGGGACTAAAATGAAAAATTCGAAAATTTAAGGACCACAATGCAAATATCCGAAATTTTGAGGACTAATGTGCAATTTCAAAAAAAATTTGAAGGGCTAAATTGAAATTTTTTTTTTCCAGAAATGCTTAAGTTCAACGCGTAATCTTCATATGCTATTGGGAAATAATGATAGCAAATCCTTAAGCTTCAACATGAAAAGATTTAAAAAACATTTTCACCTCAGGGAGGATCATCATTCTAGGTGTGGCTACCTACGCACTGCTAGATTCGGGAGCTACACATTCTTTTATATCTGAAACCTTCATCAAAAGGCTGAATATACTCCTCAAGATATGGGTTTGGGTTTCAAAGTTTCTATTCCATCCGGTGATCAAATTCTCACGTCAAAGATTGTCAAGAATCTGGAGCTTCGTTTATTCAAAGATGTTGTGCGGGCAGATCTTATTGTGCTTCCTATGCCCGAATTTGATATTATACTGGGGATGGATTGGCTATCTACAAATGAAGCTTCGATTGATTTCAGTCAGCGATCAGTATCTATTCGACCGCCTAGTGGTAAACCTTTTGTCTTTGAGGCGGCGAGAAACAGGAAAATGCCACACATTATCTCTTGTCTGTGTGCGAGGAAACTTATTAGACGTGGATGCCAAGCTTTTCTAGCATGTGTCACCACAACACATGCATCTATCAGTCAGAAGTTAGAAGATGTTGATATTGTCAGAGATTTTCCTAGCGTTTTTCCCGAGGACGTTTCTGGTATTCCACCCGATCGTGAATTGAAATTCTCTATTGATCTAATGTCGGGCGCTGTACCTATATCTAAAGCACCTTATAGTCGAGCACCCGCTGAAATGAAAGAATTGAAAGATCAAATCCAAGAATTGCTAGACAAGGGTTTCATTCGCCGTAGTTATTCTTCATGGGGCGCACCAGTGTTATTTGTGAAAAATAAAGATGGTCGTATGTGTCTTTGCATTGATTATCGAGAGTTTAGTAGGGTCACTATCAAGAATAAGTATCCATTGCCAAGAATTGAAGATTTATTTGATCAGTTGCAAGGAGCATCGATATTTTCTAAGATCGATCTGCGATCTGGATACAACCAATTGAAAGTAAAAGAGTCAGATGTCAACAAGACAGCATTTTGCATGAGATATGGGCACTATGAGTTTATGGTCATGCCATTTGGGTTTACCAATGCGCCAGCGATCTTCATGGATCTCATGAATCGCGTATTTCAACCGTATTTGGATCCGTTTATTATTGTCTTCATTGATGACATATTGATCTATTTCAAGAACAGAGAGGAGCATAGCCGTCCCTTGATGATCGCACTGCAGGTACTGCAAGACAGGAAGCTATATGCAAAGTTCAACAAGTGCGAGCTTTGGCTTGATAGAGTGGCGTTCTTAGGCCACATCATTTCTAGTGATGGCGTGGAAGTTGACCCGAGTAAAGTGGAAGCAGTGAAAGAATGGCCAGTACCAAAAAGTGTTACCGAGATTCGCAGTTTCTTGAGATTAACAGGCTATTATCGCAAGTTTATTCAGGGGTTCTCATCTATAGTGGTACCTATGACCGCCTTGACCAAGAAGAATGCAAAGTTTGTTTGGGGACCCGAGTGTCGGACAGTTTTGACTAGTTGAAGCAAGCCTTGATATCAGCGCCATTGTTATCTATGCCATCAGGGCAAGGGGGGTATGTTCTTTATACCAATGCTTCTAAACTTGGTTTGGACGCAGTTCTAATGCAAAATGACCGAGTTATAGCTTATGCGTCGAGACAGTCGAAAATTCACGAGAAAAACTGCCCTACTCATGATCTAGAGCTTGCAGCAATAGTTTTTGCACTGAAGATTTGGAGACACTACCTTTATGGGGAGAAGTGCAAAATATTCACCGATCAAAAAAGTCTGAAATACTTCTTCACCCAAAAAGAACTGAATATGAGACAACGCAGATGGTTTGAGCTAGTTAAGGATTATGATTGTGACATTAGCTAGCATCCGGGAAAAGCTAATGTGGTGGCAGACGCGTTGAGTAGAAAAGCAGCAGTTATCACTCATCTATTACTCCAAAGACTGTTGCAGTCCGAGATAAAGCGGTTTGAGCTTACAGTGTTTGCTAGGGACGAGACCCCTAACCTTGCCACATTATCAGTACAGTCGACTTTGAGAGATAGAATTCGTGATGGGCAGTCCACTGATGAGCAGTTGCAAAAGTGGAGAGCTAGAGATGAAGCCAAGGGTCGGACATTATATTCAAAGGTGGATCGTATAGTTTGTTATCGAGATCGGTTATGGGTTCCTAGTGACGATTCTTTGAGAGATCTTATTATGAAAGAAGCTTATGACTCACCATACTCCATACATCCAGGAAGTACGAAGATGTACAAAGATTTGCAGTTGTTATCTTGGTGGCCAGGCATGAAGAGGGACATTCTGAGATTTGTATCCGAGTGTCTGACTTGCCAGCAAGTTAAAGCTGAGAATCAAATACCAGCGGGGAAATTGAAGTCACTCCATGGACTTTGTCGTGGGATTGCCAAAGACAGTTAAAGGATTCAATGCTATATGGGTGATAGTTAATCGTCTTACGAAATCAACGCATTTTCTACCTATTAAGACAACATTCACCATGATTGAGTATGCAGAGTTATATATTCGCGAGATAGTTCGTCTGCATGGGATTCCATTGTCTATTGTTTCTGACAGAGATCCGAGATTTACGTCATCTTTTTGGAAAAGTCTGCATGCAGCGATGAGGACCAAATTATTGTTTAGTACAGCGTTCCATCCTCGGTCAGTGAGAAAGAGTTATACAGATTTTGGAAGATCTACTGCGAGAATGTGTCATTGACTTCCAAGGCAGTTGGGAGTCAAAGTTACCTCTAGTGGCGTTCACCTACAATAATAGTTTCCAATCATCAATCGGGATGGCTCCTTTTGAGGCACTTTATGGAAGGAAATGCAGATCTCCTATTCATTGGGACGAGGTTGGGGAAAGAAAAGATATTGGTCCGGATGTGATTGAAGAGACTGCTGAGCTTATAGTCAAAATTCGTGATAGAATGAAGACTGCGCAAAGCCGACAAAAGAGTTATGCAGACAAAAGACGAAGGGACTTAGAATTTGCGGTGGGAGATCATGTATTTGTGAAAATAGCACCTATGAAGGGTGTTATGCGTTTTGGCAAGAAAAGAAAACTTAGTCCAAGATTTATAGTCCGTTTGAGATTTTGGAGAGGATTGGGACACAAGCTTATAGAGTAGCATTTCCACCATCACTTTCTGGAGTTCATAACGTGTTCCACATTTCGATGCTACGGAAGTACATGTCAATCCGTCACATGTACTAAATTATGAACCTCTTCAATTAACTCCAAATATGACATATGAAGAAAAACATGTCCAGATCTTAGCAAGGTAAGAAAGAAGATTGCGAAACAGAGTCATTCCAATGGTCAAGGTCAAGGTCAAGTGACTGAATCACTCGGAAGAGGAAGGTACTTGGGAAACCGAGAGGGACTTGAAAGATCGCTATCCAGAATTATTTGGTAAGTTCTAATTTTGAGGACGAAATTTTAATTAAGGGGGGAGGAATTGTAAGGTTCAAAATTAAGAAGACGTAATCCAACTGCATGCGAATCTAGGAAACATGGAAAATGGCTAAATAATTGATTTTAATTGTTAATCGATTATGTGACATACAGGCTTATATGTTAAATAGGATTTTGTTATCATCATGCATAAAACTGTATTTTTTTTAAGAATTATTCAAGTGACGATCGAGGAACGGTGACCGAGGGGTGAAAAACGTAAAATATTTTTATTCAATAATTGTTTTTATTTATTTAAAATATGAGTGTTGCTTTTTCAGATTTTTTAAAATATGGGGTTTTGAGATGATTTTATACGCCGGGACGTAAATTTTATCGGTGTTGGTTTTTCAACAAACATACGAACTTTTTAGTATCCCGGCAATTAAAGTCACAAACTTATTTTATCAAAACCATTTTAATGATTTAATGAAATCATAATTGAGACTAATGGGCCTAATTTGATTGGCTTAATAGGCCTAAGCCTAGTTAGTAAGTTAATTTGTATTTAATTTGTTAAAAAAACCCTCCTCTTGCAACACAACTCACGGCCACACACTCAAGGAATTTTGAAACACTCCCCACCACCCCTTTACACGATACACACTTGCACACCTCAAGGTAGAAGGGTTTTCGAAGAGGCTCTAGGTGATTCAAAGCCAAGGTTATTGCCCGTTCTTCGTCGTCAACGTTAATCTGTGCGTATAAAACGCAAAGGCACGCCTTATATCTCCTTTTCTCGTCTATCACATCATATTATTGTTTTATACATCGGTAGTATGAAAAGCATGACTTTCATGTTGTTATTTTCGAAATATTATTCATGAACGATTTATACTTATGAATTTTGCTTCGAAATCATGTTTTATACATGTGAAGGGGCTGCCATGATGTAAAGTAATGATCAAGCAAAGTTTTTACTGGAATTAGAGTCCTAGACACACTACAAACTCACGGCAATCACACGAGAGTCAACCTGGAAGTCGATTTTTTTTTTCTGTCATGGGTTTGGGGTGTTCGGGTTTCACGTGCAAGGGGATGGTTTGGTCTTGGCTTGTGGTCAGGGCTAGCCAGGGACGTGGGTCAGTTGAGGGGTGAGCTTTAACATGGTTGGGGCTCGAGTCGTGAGGGCTAGGAAGAGTCCTACTCAACTAAGACTCCTACCCGAGAGTTTGTGCGCAGACTTGCGCAGCTTGTGCAGGGACGTAGGATCGGTCCATGGCTCAGGGGCTGGGCTAGGTCAAGTCCTTAGGGTCCTAGGAGGGTGTGCCGCATGTTGGTTCGGGGGCTGGGGCGTTGGCTGGAGCCTATCATCCAAAATCGTAGAGTCTATGCATATAGGGAGTCTCGGCTACATCTCTTTGGGATCGGCAGGCTTCGTGTTCAGATTGTGGTGCGAGTCTTAGGAGTTCTAGTGGTCCATAGGGTCCTAGAGGGTCCAGGGGAGCTGTGGTCCGAAGTTGTCTCGGGGTGGCTCGTGGGAATCAAGCCATGGCTCGGGTCCAAACATTAAGGGTTAAGTAGGGTTTTAAAGGAACAAAATAATTGAAACATGGCTCACGGAGGTCGAGTCATGGTTCACGTGGGCCAAAAAATTATTAAAAGTCTAAGTTTTAAGTTTAGGAATTTTATTCTAAAGTTTGGGATTTTTCGGGATTAAAACACCGTCAAAACGATTAATTAAAGATCAATTGAAAAGCCTAGTTTTTAAGCTAAATAAAATTATGGGAATTTTGATGTAAGCATAAATAATTATTTGGGACATGTTAGAGTAAATGAATTCAAGAAATAGTCAAAATCGAGGAATTTTACATCCAGGGGTAAAACGGTATTTTTACACTGAGAATTTAGTAAAAGTCATGGCCGTGTTCTAAATGCTATTTTTATGCTATTATGATTATTTGTAAAATTTTATGAAATGTTCATGATTGAATTATGATTTTAAAATGCGTATGGGATTTTTATTATTTAAAGAAGACATTTAAAAGACATGTTGCATGCTTGGTTTCAAAAACAAAATTTTATGTTATGCATGATTTTTATAAAGTAATGAGAATGTAAACGTGAAGGAAGTGAAGTAATTGTGACTAATTCGATAATGTTGGTGATATCGTGAGGGTGACGGTCCAAGTGAGAACCCGACGATCGTATTTCCATTATTACGAATATGAAGATATGAGGTAACAGTATGAGGTAACGGTAAGAATGGGAATATCGTGAGGAGAAAAGGCCCCAGAGAGAGCCCATTTATAGTAAAAGGCCCCAGAAGGAGCCCCGACGATCGTATTTCTATTCGATGAGGATAGGCCAGAGCCCAGTTGATCGGTAAGAGTGTTGCTGGTGTCCCCCGCCGCCCAGTACTGCGGTTTCATGTGGATGGATCCATCGACTTTTTGAGGTTTGAGGGAAGTCACAATTAACGATTTGAATTCAACAAAGGAAAAGGAAAAGGAAAAGAAAAAATGTTTATGATCATGAAAATGTTTTATGTCACGTTGAGGAAAAAGGGAAAGTTAAAGTTTATGTTTGCATGTCATGAAATGTTATTTTTACGTAAAAGTATTTTCACTGTTGCATGTGGTTTTATAAATATTATTTGTTACAAAGATTATGGTGTGTTGAGTCTTTAGACTCACTAGGTGTGATGGATGCAGGTGAGGTTGAGGGAGGGCTTGACGGATGATTTGACTGGACTGAAGGCGCATATAACCCGAGGACCAGCGCTTCTATTTTTCCGCATTTAAGATTTATGATTCACGATTTACGTTAAAGATTTTAAGACTATTTATTTATGCTTTTGAGAGATTTTTGAGAGGTTTAGTATGGGCTATACTTTTCAAATTTATTGTTTTTTAGGTTTGGTGAAATATGCGACGATTTCATTTCTATGATTATTTCACTTGATTTTTAAAATACTAGTTCGTTCATGTTTTATTTAAGGGGCAAAATATTCTATAAAAATATATTTTTTGTGGTAAATGTACATGGCCGAAAATTGGGTAAGAAAAAAAAAGTTCTAGTACTTTTTAAGCAATAAAAAAAGGCAGACGTTTCACCAATATTCCTTGCCTAAACTGCTTGAATGATTATAATCTCTAAATGATTGCGTAGATAATTACTTTTTCAAAAAGAGGTCTTTTATTCAGTTGCTGAGGGGGAGCTTTCTTATCCCTCGAACTGAAAGTATTCTTTTTACTAAGTGTTTTTTTTTCAGCTGTTGAGGGTGAGTTTTCTTTAAAAGATCTCTCAAGCTGAAAAATGCTTTAAAACTAATTGTTTATTCAGTTCTTGAGGAGAAGTCTTTTCATACCTCGAACTAAAATATTTTTTTTCAAAGGGAGAATTAGTTCTTAAAATTCGCTTTAATTGTTCAAGTTTTGTGATCATAAAAAAGGGAGAGATTGTTGGAACATTTCATGTTCGCAATCTTGATTTTGATGTTAACAAAACTTGTTATTTTGTTTCTATTAATTTATTGTATTGTGCATGAAGCTGGTGATAAACATAAAAATTGTACATTAATTAAATGTTTTATAATATAATTATATAGTTTTTGTTTTATTAAATGTTTAAATATTATATGTTTATAATAAATTGTATAAAATATAAGTTGTTGTGTAATTACAAGTTTTTACTATTTTTTACAGGTTTGATAAAACAAGAATAAACTTGACGTTGCAAATGGGATTAAGATGATTCTTGGACCTGTAGAAAGTTGATTATAATATCTACAATATTGTTGACAAGCATGAGATAAAAATCCTTTCACAATTGGGATCAAATTAAGCAACAAATAAAGTTACCAAAGGAGTGGCAATTTTACCATGCTCTAGTATTTTGACCATATCTCTCAAATTATTTGGTCAAATAGTTTGAAAAAAATACCACAACTAGACAACTCAATTATCCACATGTTTCTTTTTATGTGAAGAAGCAAATTCGGAGAAGAAAATTTTCAAAAGTGATGTGTAATATAATATAATATCTTGGAACACCAATGAAGACTTATGTGTAAAAAAATAATATTTTATTTGTGGTTGTCTCCCCAAATTTGGCTATAAATAGGGGTGCATTGTAATGTATTGAGATATCCCTCATTCTATGAACAAACCTTTGAGTTCATAATATTTCTCTCTATATTTTTCCTTTATTTCTTCATTTAAATACAATTAGCATGTTAATTTCATATTCAAAGTTTTA
>NC_133307.1:9139100-9146674 GCF_012295235.1 Primulina huaijiensis
CTAATTGGTACCAGACTTGTGCTGAGTATCTATATATCCATGTGATGAAAGGGTCGAGTCTGGGGAGGCACAAACTGCAGTGCATGTGCTGGAGAGTTCTATGAGTAACTTGTGCTGAGTATCTATCTATCCATGTGATCTCAGGTTCGAATCTGGGAAGGCACAAGCTCCAGTGCATGGGCTGGAGAGTTCTATGAGTAACCCGTACGACGCCTATGAAAAGCCCGTGAGGGAAAAGGCCCCATTAAGGGAGCCCAAGATCGGGATAGCCTTGGGTCGATCGGGTCAGTGGGCCGTATGGGCGGTCCACTGGGCCTGTAATGGGTCGTTACAATAAAAGGCGCCTTTTATTGTAACGACCCATTACAGGCCCAGTGGATTGCCCATACGGCCCACTGGCTCGATCGACCCAAGGCTATCCCGATCTTGGGCTCCCTCAAGGGGCCTTCTCCCTCACGGGCTTTCCATAGGCGTCGTACGGGTTACTCATAGAACTCTCCAGCCCATGCACTGGAGCTTGTGCCTTCCCAGACTCGAACCTGAGATCACATGGATATATAGATACTCAGCACAAGTCTGGTTCCAATTGAGCTAGTTAAATGTAACCCTCTGACCCGATTTCATAAAATAACAGCGGAATTTAAAATTTTTCTTGAAGGAAAGAAGGTTTAAAATACATTTTCATATAGTCAAAAGTATACACATGATCAATCAAATGATACAAAAAAAAATATCATTTTAATGATCACGTCCAAAATGCTATCAAAATAATCTTTCCTTCCTCCATCTCTATATGCATATGACTCCGGCCTCAATCAATGTCCCGGCCCGTCACTCTTATCTGCATCACATGAATAACTGAAATGAGTATGAAACTCAGCAAGTGGAACTCTTACATAGCAATGTACATATACCATGCTCTGTAAAACGTGGCATTGAAATCATTAAATACCATCAACTCTGAAACATGAATATCATAGAATGAATAACAATAACGATGGTATTTCTCTTTTCTCTGTTGGATTGATATCTATATAGTATCTCTGTCTCTGTGCCTCTATCCCATCGATATGAATCGATAACTCTGAGGGATATAAGCCTATGGTCGTTGATCAACTTATTGCATGCAATCTCTGACTATGTATCTATCAATCCAATAAAACATTTAAACTCTACCTTGGACATTAAATCAAACACTTTGAATACTATCTTTTCTCTTGTATTCCCTTTGACATGGTTGAGACATAAAATGCCTCTATAATATACAACCAAGTGTAATAATACATAACATGAATCAAGTGAAGGGAATAGCACTTTAAAACCATTGAAACACCATACATATATTATCATGCGAGCACAAGAAATGAAATTCCACTTACAACACTTGGAACCTTGAATCTATACCCTTGGTACACAACCTACCACAATAAACCATAATTTTCACCATCAATAACCCAATAATCACAAACTCATACCATTAAATCCATAAAACAAACACCATCAACAAACCCATGATTTCTCCCAACACCAAAACAAAGAATAAACTATACCACAAGCTTACCTTAGCTCTTTAAACTCCAAAAGAACCTTGCTCACACTTCAAACTCCCACAAGATACTTGAATCAAAGGAAGGAAAAGAAATGAAATGGAACCCTAGCTCTCCCATGGACTGAAGAATCGAGACTGAGGGGAAAAAATGAGAAAAATGAGACCAACTCATCCATTTAAACACTTAAAATCTCGAAACACGCTTCTACTATTCATGCACCGCGGGTGTGCTACATACCTCACCGCGGGTGCGGTGTGCCTTCGGCACCTCGACCAAATTTCTGAAATCGACGACCGCGGGTGCGTTACCTATCCCACCGCGGGTGCGGTGTCTCTTCGGCAATTCCACAAATTCTGCAATAAAGACCGCGGGTGCGCTGCACAAATCACCGCGGGTGTGGTCTGCTCTCGGCCAAAACAACTCTATGCAACAAAAATCGAATCGCAACGCTGATACAACACAACTACCCATCAACTAATATCAAAAATACCACAAAACAATAATAACCAACAATACTATGACCCATAATCACAACTCTTAACATCTAAATCAAACTTAATCTTAACCAAATAATCCATAAACATACGAAATCTTAAACTGTACCGTTCACCAGGCTTGGATATTACAATCTCCCCTCCTTAGAGGAATTTCGTCCTCGAAATTGACGTCACTGCGCAAACAACTCAGGATACTTCTCTTTCATCTCATCCTCTGGTTCCCACGTGGCTTCTTCAATCAAATGATTCCTCCAAAGGACTTTAACAATGCCGATCTCTTTGTTCCTCAACACTTTAACTTTGCGATCCAGAATCTGGACCGGAATCTCTTGGTACGTCAAATTCGGCGTCAAATCCAATGGCTCGTGGCGAAGAACATGGGAAGGATTCGCAATATATTTCCTGAGCATAGAGACGTGAAAAACATTATGAACTCTGTCAAGATCTGGCGGTAGGGCTAACCTGTAAGCTCGATCACCAACTCTATCCAAGATCTCAAATGGGCCAATAAATCTCGGACTCAACTTTCCCTTCTTGCCAAACCGCATCACACCCTTAAGAGGTGCTATCTTCAAGAACACATGATCGCCAACCTCAAACTGCAATGGCCTACGACGCACATCGGCATAACTCTTCTGTCTCGACTGCGCTGTCTTCATTCTCTCTCGGATAACAGCAACAACATCAGCAGTCTGTTGGACTAACTCTGGACCCAGCATCTTCCTCTCACCAATCTCATCCCAATACAAGGGAGATCTACACTTCCTACCATAAAGTGCTTCATACGGTGCCATGCCAATTGTCGCTTGGTAGCTATTATTATACGTGAACTCAACAAGAGGCAATTTAGAATTCCAGCTACCAGGATAATCGATAGTACAAGCTCTGAGCATATCCACTAAAATCTGAATAACTCTCTCTGATTGACCATCGCTCTGGGGGTGATATTCTGTACTAAATGCTAACCGTGTACCCATAGCTCTGTGCAAACTCTTCCAAAACTCTGAAGTAAATCTAGGGTCACGATCAGACACGATCGACACAGGAACACCATGAAGTCTAACAATCTCTGCTATGTACTCTTCGGCATACTGGTTCATGGAATATGTCGTCTTGACTGGAAGAAAATGCGCTGACTTGGTCAGACGATCAACAATAACCCAAATAGAGTTAAAACTTTTCTGCGTCCTGGGAAGACCAGTCACGAAGTCCATCGTAATGTGCTACCATTTCCATTGAGGAATCGGCAATGACTGCAATGTCCCAGCATGTCTCTGATGCTCAATCTTCACCTACTGACAAGTTAGGCACTGAGAAATGAACATAGAAATATCCTTCTTCATACCTGGCCACCAATAGAGTCTACGAAGATCCTGATACATCTTGGTGCTACCTGGGTGTATCGAGTATGGCCCTGTATGTGCCTCTGTCAAGACGTCTCGCCGAATATCATCACCAGCAGGAATGCAAATACGACCTCTAAACGTCACCAAACAATCTCTATTCGTCGCGAACTCTGAATTACCTCTCTCCTCTGCACTACCTCTCAGCTCTAACAACTGAACATCAATAGATTGCTCTCTACGGATCCTGTCCGTCAATGTAGCCCGAAGAACCAACGCGGAAAAACAAGCAAGGGGTCCAGGAACCACCAAAGCTATCTCCTCTCGCTGCAAATCTAACAACAACGGCTGCTGAATCATAGAACTTAAAGAAGAACTCGACATACGGCTCAATGCATCCGCTACAACATTCGCCTTCCCTTGGTGGTAACTAATAGTCACATCATAGTCTTTGACAAGCTCTAACCAACGTCTCTGTCGCATATTAAGTTCTTTCTGTGAAAACAAATACTTTAAACTCTTGTGGTCTGTGAAAATTTCACACTTTTCGCCATACAAATAATGTCTCCAGATTTTCAGGGCGAAAACCACAGTTGCCAGCTCCAAATCATGCGTAGGATAATTCTTCTCGTAATCCTTCAACTGGCGAGAAGCATAAGCCATAACCTTTCCACGCTGCATCAGCACTGCACCAAGACCCTTCTTCGACGCATCGGTTTAAACAACAAAGTCCCCTGTACCACTGGGCAATGCAAGTACATGAGCTGTCGTCAACTTATCTTTCAACTCCTGAAATCCATTTTGGCAATCATTGGGCCACTCAAACTTCACAGTCTTCCTCGTCAGATTAGTCAACGGCAGGGCAATCTTGGAAAAGTCTGAAATAAAACGACGATAATAACCCGCCAAACCAAGAAAACTGCGTACTTCTGGTACAGTGGAAGGAATAGGCCACTTCTGAATCGCCTCTATTTTCACTGGATCAACAGCTATACCATCCTTCGAGACAACATGGCCTAAGAAACAAATCTGCTCCAACTAGAACTCACACTTCTTCAACTTAGCATACAACCTCTTCTCTCTCAGCAACTGAAGAATAACTCTGAGGTGCTCTGAATGAAGCTCTCTGGTCTTGGAGTAAATCAAAATGTCATCGATAAAAAAAATGACAAAGCTATCCAAATACGGCTTGAACACACGGTTCATAAGATCCATGAAGACTGGAGGAGCATTGGTCAGACCAAAAGACATCACAAGAAAATCAGAGTGACCGTACCTGGTCCGGAACGTCGTCTTAGGGATATCAGACTCCCTAACCTTCAACTGATAATAACCAGATCGCAAATCAATCTTCGAGAACACTGTAGCCCCTTGCAGTTGGTCAAAAAGGTCATCTATCCGTGGCAACGGATACTTATTCTTAATCGTCACTTTGTTGATCTCTCTATAATCAATACACAGCCGCAACGACCCATCTTTCTTCTTGACGAAAAGAACCGGAGCTCCCGAAGGCGAAGAACTCGGCCGAATAAAACCTTTATCCAATAAATCATGCAATTGCGTCTTCAACTCTTTCATCTCTGAAAGGGCCATTCTGTACGGAGCCTTAGAAATAAGAACCGTACTTGGGACTAAATCAATCACAAACTCCACATCTCTGTCCGGCGGTAAACCCGGCACATCACCCTCAAATACATCAGGGAACTCTCTCACAACATCAATATCATCAAGAATCAACTTCACAATTCTATCCATATCCACAATCGAAGCCAAAAACCCATCACAACCTCTAAACCACAACTTCTTAGCCTCAAGACACGAAATAAAAGGAAGGACCAGCGAAGTACCTGCACTGGCGAGCATACCTTCCTTATTTCCATCATCTGCAAATTTCACCGTCTTAGCAACGCAATCAATCACTGCACGGTAAGTCAATAGCCAATCCATGCCAAGAATAATATCAAACGCAACCATCGGAATAACAATCAAATCGGCATGAACCACTCGCCCATCGATTTGAACAGAACTCGCATACACAATAGACGTCGGACACAACAAATCTCCCGAAGGCAATACAACATTAACCTGGAGGGGAAGAATAGAAGGAACTAAACCCAAAGATCTCAAAAATAGTTCAGACATAAAGGAATGAGTAGCACCTGTATCAATCAATTTCGTACCTACTCTGCCTGAAATTAAAATAGTGCTAGGGATCACAGAAGAATCATGATTTATACCTTCCTTTGTCATGGTAAAGATGCGACCCTGCACCTTCTCTTTACTCGAGCCTCTTGGACAATCCTTGGCTATATGGCCTGCAGTGCCACAACGGTAACAAGTATGAGTACCAAATCTGCACTCTCCCCGATGATGTCTACTGCACTTGGGACACAATGGCTTCTCAGGATCAGATGGAACTGTCGGTGGTTTAGGACTCGGCTCCAACTTGCCTTTCCCTTTAAAATGGTCCTTTCCTCTTTGGCTCGAACCTTGACCTCTTTGAGCAACAAACTGCTGCCTCGCCTGTCTCTCTCTGGCAATGTCTTTCTCATCTTGCTCGGCCAACAAAGCCTTAGACACAATCTCTTTGAATGTCACCGCCTTCGACATATTGATGTCCCTTCTGATTTCTGCTCGAAGGCCTCTAATGAAATGAGCACCCTTGTCTTTGTCATTGGAGGCAATATACGGAGCAAACAGACAGCCCTCTTCAAACTTCAGAATATACTCATCAACATTCATACCTCCTTGACGAAGCTCTAAAAACTCAGTCACCTTCCGAGCTCGAAGTGCATCTGGGAAATACTTGTCATAGAAAATATCAGTGAACTCTTGCCACTTCAATGCTGGAACATCAATACTTACCTTGTTAGCATTCCACCAAATGCGTGCAGCTTGGACTAACATGAACACTGCACAACTGATTCTGTCCTTATCTTCATAGTTGAGATGATCGAAAATCGCCTCAAGAGCTTTGACCCACTCTACAGCCACCAACGGAGCAGTGCTTCCTGCAAATTCTGGCGGATCCATTCTCTTAAAAGCAGTAAAGATCCCATCAGTTCCAACTGCTTGAACCACTGGGACTCTTCCTTGTCCTCTACCTTGGCCTGTACCTTGCATACGGAGCAACTGCTGGATCTGCTCACTATGGACCTTGGCTTGCTCTTTTAGTAACTTGCCGAACTAATCGACAACTCTAGAGGAAGAACTATCCTCACCCTCTGAAGCTTTTCTCTTAGGAGGCATACTCCTACAATGTGCTCACATAATACATATCAATAGATAACAATGAATAGATGTAGAAGAAGACATACCCGAACTGTTGAAAGTAGACGAAGTCATATGCATTGGTCCGAAGAACGGGCTCTGATACCACTAAATGTTACCCTCTGACCCGATTTCATAAAATAACAGCGGAATTTAAAATTTTTCTTGAAGGAAAGAAGGTTTAAAATACATTTCCATATAGTCAAAAGTATACACATGATCAATCAAATGATACAAAAAAATAAAAAATAAAATATCATTTTAATGATCATGTCCAAAATGCTATCAAAATAATCTTTCCTTCCTCCATCTCTATATGCATATGACTCTGGCCTCAATCAACGTCCCGGCCCGTCACTCTTATCTGCATCACATGAATAACTGAAATGAGTATGAAACTCAGCAAGTGAAACTTTTACATAGCAATGTACATATACCATACTCTGTAAAACGTGGCTTTGAAATCATTAAATACCATCAACTCTGAAACATGAATATCATAGAATGAATAACAATAACGATGGTATTTCTCTTTTCTCTGTTGGATTGATATCTATATAGTATCTATGTCTCTGTGCCTCTATCCCATCGATATGAATCGATAACTCTGAGGGATATAAGCCTATGGTCGTTGATCAACTTATTGCATGCAATCTCTGACTATGTATCTATCAATCCAATAAAACATTAAAACTCTCTCTTGGACATTAAATCAAACACTTTGAATACTATCTTTTCTCTTGTATTCCCTTTGACATGGTTGAGACATAAAATGCATCTATAATATACAACCAAGTGTAATAATACATAACATGAATCAAGTGAAGGGAATAGCACATTAAAACCATTGAAACACCATACATATATTATCATGTGAGCACAAGAAATGAAATTCCACTTACAACACTTGGAAC
>NC_133307.1:9150748-9154294 GCF_012295235.1 Primulina huaijiensis
CATTAATCCACTAATTTGCACTCACAAAATTCACTTAGAAGAAAATGCAAAAACATCTCAACAACCACAAAGGAGATTAAATCCACACATGAAAGATGTTGTGAAAACTGAAGTTCTCAAACTACTTGATGTTGGGATTATCTACCCTATTTCTGATAGTAAGTGGGTAAGCCCAACACAAGTAGTTCCGGAAAAAATCTGGCATCACAGTGATAAAAAATGAAAAAGGTGAATTGTTAACAAGTCGAGTCCCATCTAGTTGGCGGATGTGTATTGATTATAGAAAATTAAATGACGCCTCTAGAAAAGATCATTTTCCATTACCATTTTTGGATCAAATTTTAGGAAGAGTAGCAGGTCATCCATACTACTGTTTTCTTGATGGATATTCAGGTTATTATCAAATTCCCATTGCACTCGAAGATCAAGATAAAACTACATTCACTTGTCCTTTTGGAATATTTGCATTTAGAAGGATGCCATTTGGATTATGCAATGCCCCAGCAACATTTCAAAGATGTATTCTAAGCATTTTTTGCGACATGGTTGAAAATTGTTTGGAAATTTTCATGGATGATTTAATTGTCTTTGGGAATACATTTGATAATTGTCTTGAAAATTTGGAAAAATTTTTAAAAAGATGCGAGGAAAAAGGTCTTATTTTAAATTGGGAAAAATGTCATTAAATGATTACTTCTGGAATTGTTTTGGGACATGTCGTGTCATCTCATGGAATTGAAGTTGATAAAGCAAAAGTTGATGTCATTGACAATTTAACCCCTCCAAATACCATTAAAGAAATTCGCTCATTTTTGGGACATGCTGGATTTTATAGGAGGTTTATAAAGAACTTTAGTTTAATCTCTAAACTCATTTGTAACCTCTTAACAAAAGACACTGCATTTGAGTGGACTCAAGAATGTAAAAATGCTTTTGATAAAATCATTCGACATTTAACATCAGCTCTTATCATGCAACCTCCTGATTGGACTTTACCATTTGAAATCATGTGCGATGCGAGTGATTATGCAGTCGGTGCAGTATTGGGTCAAAGAAGAAACGGTAAGCCTTATGTGATATATTATGAAAGTAGAACTTTAAACAATGCTCAAATGAATTACTCCACAACTAAAAAAGAACTACTTGCTGTAATATTTGCATTAGATAAATTTCATTCTTATTTGATTAGATCAACGACTATTGTGTTTACTGATCATTCTGCTATTAGATATTTGTTGACCAAACAGGATGCAAAGCCACGAATGATACGATGGATTTTGTTGCTCCAAGAATTTGACATTGTGATCAAAGATAAAAAAGGAACCGAGAATGTCGTAGCCGATCATTTATCAAGACTAGTAACAGGATCATCTTGTGAAATGACACCAATTAACGATAAGTTTCCTGATGAACTTCTATTTTCAGTTACTACTACACCTTGGTTTGCTAACATAGTAAATTTTCTTGTGACCGGAAAAATTCCACCGCAATGGAGTTCTCAAGATAAAAGAAAATTTTTGAATGAGGTAAAAAACTTTTATTGGGATGATCCGTATCTGTTCAAGTATTGTCCGGATCAAATTTTTCGACGTTGCATACCCGACAATGAGGTAAGTAGTGTCATTAAATTTTGTCATTCAGAAGCATGCGGAGGACATTTTTCTTCAAAGAAAACAGCTGCAAAAATCCTGCAGTGTGGATTTTATTGGCCCACTTTGTTTAAAGACACCCACGAAATCTGCAGGATTTTTGAAAATTGTCAAAAATTGGGTGCAATTTCAAAAAGAAACATGATGCCTTTGAATCCTATTATTGAAATTGAAATCTTTGATTGTTGGGGAATAGATTTTATGGGACTTTTTCCACCGTCGTTTGGATACTTGTATATTTTAGTTGTAGTTGATTATGTTTCCAAATGGATAGAGGCAATTGCATGTCGAACAAATGATCATAAAGTCGTCATCAAATTTTTAAAAGAAAATATTTTTAGTAGATTTGGAATTCCTCGAGCCATGATAAGTGATGGGGGAACTCACTTTGTTAATAAACCATTTGCTTCATTAATGAAAAAATATGGTATTACTCACAAAGTAACTACTCCTTATCATCCTCAAACAAATGGACAAGTTGAATTAGCTAATAGGGAGATAAAGCAAATTTTGGAAAAAACTGTTAACTCAAATAGAAAAGATTGGTCTCTGCGACTTAATGATGCACTTTGGGCATATCGAACAGCTTTTAAAACATCATTAAATATGTCTCCCTATAGGTTGGTTTACGGAAAACATTGTCATTTGCCTGTGAAATTGGAACATAAAGCTTATTGGGCGATCAAAACTTTAAATTCAAGCATGGATGATGCCAACAAATTGCGTAAATTGCAACTTAATGAACTTGATGAACTCAGAAATGACGCGTATGAGAATTCAAGGATTTATAAAGCAAAAATCAAACCATTTCATGATAAAACAATTCTTTGAAAATCTTTCGAGATTGGTAAAAAAGTTTTGCTTTATAATTCTCGACTTCACATATTCCCCGGAAAATTAAGATCAAGATGGACAGGCCCATATGTTGTAAAGCATGTGTATACTTATGGAGCTGTGGATATTGAAAATCCTAAAAATGGTGATGTTTTTAAAGTAAATGTACAAAGGCTTAAACCATTTTTAGAAAATGAAATTTTTCAAGAAGAGTTTATTTCCATTTCCGATCCTTGATTTTTTTTGTGTTGCATTTAATTTTGTTTGTTTTTATTTCAGGTTTCCTTAATCTTTTTATTTTCCCGGTTAAATGGCAGATAACGGTACTCCGTGACTCTCATGGTCGGTTTAATCAGTTTCCCATAATTGCAGATACAAAAATAAAAAAAATCATTTCTTTTCTTTTCAAAATGGATGAAATTCTCTCAAAAATTTGTAAATATTTTCCCTCTGTTTCTGAAAATGTTCTAAGAAAAATTTATGCAGGAAGGTGTGAAAGATTGAGATTGCTAATGCAAAAAGGAATTCCAGAAGATATTCGTCTTGTAATAGAAGCTAAGGTCCGATTAGGAGGAGAAGTTCCACAATCATTGCTCATTCGGTATTTGCCTGGATTAGGAAAAAGCATTTATGCGAAAAAACGAAGGGCCAAAAGTTTAGGGGTTTGTCATAAGTGTGCAAGATGGACTTGTGACAAACGATGCAGATCTTTGGGATGTGTTTGCAATAATAGAGAAGATAAAATTGGTTTCATTAAGAATGAGCTAAGTAAGGAGTCTTTAGATAACATCTTATTGACTCTTGAGAAGCATTCTAGTGGACATGTGCATATTGAACTTCTCCGTTTATGGAAACAATTCCAAGATGAGCGTCATAGTCTTTGGAATCCGACTAAGAAAGACCCTGTTTGCCAATTTATAAGAAAATTGGATGGGAAGCATATCCTCGACTCATAGAAGGCGTTGAAGCTGTTTCTGGATGTAAAACCAGAGGAAAATTGTGAGCCACAATCACACTACTGTTTACATGCATGTGTGTCATTATTGTTTTTACTGTTTATTCT
>NC_133307.1:9156303-9156508 GCF_012295235.1 Primulina huaijiensis
GATCAAATTAAGCAACAAATAAAGTTACCAAAGGAGTGGCAGTTTTATCATGCTTTGGTATTTTGACCATATCTCTCAAATTACTTGGTCAAATGGTTTGAAAAAAATACCACAACTAGACAACTCAATTATCCACATGTTTCTTTTTATGTAAAGAAGCAAATTCGGAGAAGAAGATTTTCAAAAGTTATGTGTAATATAATAT
>NC_133307.1:9156982-9187267 GCF_012295235.1 Primulina huaijiensis
TTGTTTATGTTATATTTATTTCTTTAAGCATTTTTATACCCTACTTATAAGTGGGAGTTTTGATTTATTGTTGCTATATGTTACACTAAATTCTTGGAACCATTTAAATGTTTGTTTGGTATTACCAACCATTTAAAGTGGATGCCTTGATTTATTATATATGAATATATTATAATATTAAATTCTTGGAACCATTTAAATGTTAGTTTGGTTTTACCAACCATTTAAAGTGGGAACCTTGATTTAGTGTTTACAAATATATATATAGCACAATAAATATTTGACCATATTTATAAGTTTTGGTATATATTATATACTTATAAGATAATAATTTATAACATAATATAAATATTATTATTTAATATATTGGAACCATTTTATTAAGTGAATTTCAATATTGTTCGTTAATGTTAACTTTATTAAAATACCAAGAGTGGATCCTTTAATCTCAACTACTTAAATTAAAATTTGAACAATTAAAATTTATCCATTAAAGATTCAAACAATTAAAATTAAAAAGAAACAAAAACAAAAACAAAACAAAAAGACATTGTAGTGGACTTGTAATCACCTTAGCTTCCCTGTGGATACGATATCGGACTCACCGAATTATACTACTTGTGGACAACCTGCTCTTGGGAGTGCAACAATCAAAGTGACAACAGCTGGAACAGATCATACTTCGAACTGATCGGTTAATTGAGCCAAAACTAAGCTATCAAGAAGCAACTGAAAGTACCAGATGTTTGTCTAAACTGAATCAGCTCAACTGACATATCGAAGAACAGTTCAGCTGATGTCCAGCTGATAGGTGGTTCAGCAGAGAAACTTCAGAAGCCTGGCCAGCTGATGAAGAACTCAACTGATGAAAAGCCAAGGTGATCAGTTCAACTGAAAGAGTGAAATCAACTCAACTGACGAGTCAACTGATTTCCCCAGCCCAACTGAAGATCAGTTCAGATGATCAGTTAGGAGCGTCAATTAGGAATCAATCAGTTACAGATCAAGACAAGCTTATAGTTGGAACATTTTATGTTCGTAATCTTTGCTTGGTTTTGATGCTAACAAAACTTGTTAATTTGTTATTAATAAATCTACCTAAGTGCGCAGAAAGCTGAAACTGAAATAATCAGTCATGAGCCAAAACTGAAGCCGTCAATGATGTTAACTGAAAGAACCAACTGATCACATGAACTGAACCATTTCAACTGATGCATCGTAAAACAGTTCAACTGAATGTCCAGCTGATAGGTAGTTCAGCAGAAGACCTTCAGAAGCCTGGCTAGATGATGAAGAGTTTAATTGATGAAGATCCCAGAAAACTAGTTAGACTGAATCAATGAAAGCAGTTTAGTTAACGAGCCAACTGATTTTATCTCATGAGAACAAGACCAGTTCAACTGACCAGTTCAGAACATCAGTTAGGAGCAATCAGTTGCAGAACACGACAAGCTTACTTAATGGAATCCAGCTGTGCGCAAAGGTACAAAAGCTTTTTTCCAGTCAAAGGACAATAATGAACGTTGCTTCAAGCGCTCAAAGCCAAAATGTTCCAAAAGGGTTGTCAGGCAGTACAACGCAGATCTCAAGGAACGAATTCAAATGCAACGGATACAATAATTGAGTCTCACTGTACGTTCAAGACTTCTCACCTATAAATAGAAGATCAGTGAAGACTCGATACAACAGAGAGTAAAAAGGGAAGAAGTGTGGAAGAAAAAGAGAGTGGGCACTCATATTGCTTATCAGCTTTCAAGAAGCATTTTGCCCAGTCGAGGGAACACTCCTTAGATATATCAGCTTAGATTAGAAGCTTCATTTCCCTCAATGTGTGAGAACACCTTCGGGTTGTTATTATTGTTCAGTTCTAACACACGCACACACCACCACCAAAATTACAGTCTTACACAAAGACATTAAACTTGTGTATGTAGTCCTTGACACATATAAGTTAAAGAAGTGTTGGCTGGAAGGTGCTGCCTTCAGTCTAGACTAGGAGTTCAGTTAGGCAGTGGGTAAGTCCTAAGCTGGGTGGGTTTGTACAAGTAGTTGTATGAATCAAAGTCTTTTAGTGGATCCTACCCGAGGAGGTTGACACGTAGGAGCAGTTGAAGTCTCCGAACATCCATAAACATATCTTGTGTTATTTATCTGTTTAACTGCTCGTTTTGTTCTTAACTGATTTGATCAGTTCAGCTGATATTAGTTCAGTTCTATCCATAACTAAACTGATAGATGCCAGAACTGATCCCATGTAATATTCAGTTATTCAGTTGCACATGATATAAAATATATCAATTTCCTTAACGAAGGATTATTTCGAGTGCCTTCCGCTTGGTTTGAAAACAAAACTCGATCTAATTCATCGGTGTATACATTCTTAGAACACGAGCTACTGCATCTCATGAAGAATATTGTGTTTGAAGCACCCTTGGTTCCCAGCACACGATCCTTCAGTTGATATCAGAGCTAGCTGTTCTAAGGACATTCGAAAATTGATATAATAAAATGTATTTTAAAATGATATTTAAAATGGTTTTCAAAACTTTTTTAAAAATTTTATATATCATGCGTTTATTGGAGAAGAGTGGATTGGCTCTGCGACTAATATTGTCGCCACTACACTCCACTCCGTAACTTTGCTGTTTTAGTAGCTTGCAGGGTTTTGAGTTCTACTGATAGCAGTTTAGCTAAACTGCTCAGCGGACAAGATTTAAATTGCCAGTCTACCAGTTCAACTGATCTACAGACGAAACCCAACTACCAGCTGAAACTGATGAGTTAAGTGGAGCTTAATCATCAAAATTGCCGCCGCTTCATTGCCATATCAGGTCAGAGAAAATGATCAATGCGGTTCAACATCAGTTGTGTTCAGTCTGAGTTAGATTGACCAGTTAGACTGTACAAAGATCAAGTTCGAGGCAATTAGCTGCTCTTCTAGCAAGACAAACTCAAGATCGTTGCAGCATTACAAGAAGTTCAAGGTAACCAGTTGTGGTATATCTAGTCCTATTATGTGTAAACTGACTGATACTTGATGTTATTTAAAATTTGCTATTGTTGTAGCATTTTTCCTTAAAATATTTGGTGTGCTCTAATAAATAAAAGGGAACGCTTATTGATTAACTAAACATCAGTTTATCCAGTTAGTTTGAATGTAACTAAACTGCTATTTCAGTCTTGTTGCCTAAACTACTTGTTTGTTAAGATGCTAAAACTCATTAAATCACGTGATTGTTTATTTTTTTAAGGGGGAGTATTACTTTTATACCTCGAACTGAAAAAAATTTTCAAACAGTTTTTAATTCGGTTGTTGAGGGGAGATTTTCTTGTTAAAACTGATATCCCTCAAACTGGATTTTTTTTAACGTCTTTAAATGATTTTGATTCTCACAAAGGTGGAGAATCATTTAGTCATTCAGTTTTAATTTTTTTTTAAAATCGCTTTAAACTGTTCAAGTTTTTTGAGCATAAAAAAAGAAGAGATTGTTGGAACATTTCATGTTCGTAATCTTTGCTTGATTTTGATGTTAACAAAACTTATTAATTTGTTTCTAATAAATCTACCTAAGTGCGCAAAAAGCTGAAACTGAAATAATCAGTTACGAGCCAAAACTGAAGCTGTCAATGATGCTAACTGAAAGAACCAACTGAACCAGTTCAAGTGATTTATCGTAGAACAGTTCAACTGAATGTCCAGCTGATAGGTAGTTCAGTAGAAGAGCTTTAGAAGCCCGGCCAGCTGATGAAGAGTTCAACTAATGAAGATCCCAACTGACCAGTTAGACTGAATCATTGAAAGCAATTCAGCTGACGAGCCAACTGATTTCATCAAATCAGAACAAGACCAGTTCAGAACATCAGTTCAACTGTTCTACGATAAATCAGTTAGGCAGTGGGTAAGTTCTAAGCTGGGTGGGATTGTACAAGTAGTTGTATAAATCAAAGTCTTCTAGCGGATCCTGTTGAGACATCGTATTCTCGCACCAAAAACATAGCGGAAGTTTAAAAATTTTGTTCTTGGGCGTCGTGTGTTTAGAAACATTCATAGGATGTTTAAATAATTATACCTTTGCATTCTTAACGCTGGACTCCAAACTATTTCGGTTTGAGGCGGATATAGCCCTTCTTGTAATTCCCTACGAACGTGCTTCCTTTGATCGTCTAATTAGGTCCACGATTAGAGACTGATTTCCTCGTTTGGTTTCCACTATAAAATCCAAACGATTTGTGCGTTGAGACTGCAGCATCCGAATTTCCAAAATCCGGAGACGAAGCGGCGCGACGGTGGAAGAAGGGAGTTGGACAAAACCCTTTCCAATTCAATTTTGAAATATGGCCGAGAGTTTTTCATGAAAAAGATGGGAAGATTTTTTTTCTTAATTGATTCTTAATCAATCATTAACCAATAATTATTGATTCTTAATCAACAATTAAGCAAATCTAATTTGCTTTTGGCCAAAAAAAAAATTTCTTCCAAAAACATGATGTGGCCGTGAGTTGGTTTTCCATTGGGAAGGAATTTTTGTGGAAAAAATCTCTCTCATGAATTATGTCATCTTATGGTATATTTATAGAGTAAGACTCCTAATATAATTAGGATTTCCTCTTCCACAAGGACTCTATATTTTCATTATAATTAAATTCTCATATTATTAATATATAATGTATTTATTAACCTTTAATAATGCATGATATAATAATATCATATACACCTATTTTATATCACCATATAAAATATATACATGTATATGTATATTAAATTAAATAACCATTATTTAATTTATAAACTAACTCCATGGTTAATTTAATTATAGACTCCTCTAGAATATATCTATATATATATAAAAGCAGAGTTGTCTGCTATTTTAAGTAATTTCCCGCCTAAAAAACATTCTAAAAAAGGAAATTATCGAGAAATGCTATTAATATAAATGGTTAAATATATTTAATTCGTTATTAAAATTGTATATTAATGACTGTGTGTATAACATCTTGAAAATTAATTCACTTATAGGAATTACAAACCAAATTAAATTTCATTTCAAATTTCAAATCCAAAAATTAAATTCCCTTACGGGAATTACAAACCAAATAGAAGTCCGAATTAAAAACCAAATACAAATCAAAATTTACATCTGAATTATTAAATTTGACACATGTTCCAAAAAAATTTGCTTCGTTCAATATTTTTACATCTGAATTCTGAAATTTTACACATGTTCCAAAAACTTTGCTTCATTTGAAAATTTTAACATCTGAATTCTGAAATTTTACACATGTTCCGAAAAAATTTTGCTTCATTTGAAATCTTTTTATTAATTTAAAACTAATTTTTTTAATCTATAAATACATATATAAATTTGCTTGATATATTATCATCACACACAACACCCAGATTACAAAACTTCTGCCCGTGCTCAAATTGATTTTGTAGCCAATAAATCTTTTATACCCTAATGGCCCCTTTATTCAGTTTTGTTCGTGAAGTGGAACCTTCAACCTGGCAGTGGGCGTTCAAGCTACGGCTAATTCGTTGTTACGATCTTCCTCCATATGGAAACGGTGGACCTACTTTCGAATGCATCTTTCATGATCAAGAGGTAACAAATTTTCTTATATTTGGCTGTAAAAATCCTCTAAACACGCAGTATAATATATAGATTATCTCTGTTTTTTTAGGGATCGCGCATTCATGCAACAATAAAAGAAGGCCTCATACAGAAAATGAAAGCAATTCTCAAAGAAGGTCATCTTTTGCAATTAAAAATATAATTGTTGCAGATAATCGTCTGAAATACAAGACAACACCACATAAATACAAACTCATGTTTATGAATAAAACTAATGTCTGCGAGATTTTCGATGATTCTTTTACATCAAGTATGTTTGAATTCAAAAACTTTAGAGATTTGAAGAATTCAGATGTCATCGATGAGAATGAACTTTTTGGTAAGCTGAATTTTTATTTATTTACTTAGAGATCTATCAAGTTTCTTATTATTTTTATGTTTACTTATGAGTTTTTTTTTATTTATTTCTAGAAGTCATTGGAAAAATAATAGCAAGAGACTCACCTCAAAATAAAGAGATTAATGGACGTGCAACAAAACTTCTCGACTTGGTCATTGAAGATTTAGAGTAACAACCATTTATCTTATTTTCATATTTTATGTGCGAACTAATTTTTGGCATTTCAAAATTATGTATTTATTGTTTGTTAGAAACAACAAATTACCATGTACTTTGTGGGGAAACTTTGTTGATGAAATCATGGCATATTTGGGCTCTATCGGTGATGAATCAGTTGTTGTGATTCTTCAAATGTGTCGTGCAAGACGATTTAGGGGTGAAGTGTGAGTTCAAAGTACATTTTTTGTCACCAAAATGATAATAAATGGAAATTTAGCTGAATTTCTTGACAGGTATTTTAAATTTACTTCTTTCTATTATTTATTTATTTTATTTTTTGACATATCATTGAATTCTTTAAGCATTTACAATTTAGGATGAATTCTGATTGTAAGACCCCAACAAATTCGATTAGTACCATTTCAATGAAATCTGCCCCAAATATCATGGAAGAACTTTCGAATGCGAAGGACATTTTCAGGACTATAGAGCAAGTTTCAGAAAATAATGAAGTATATTTATTTATATTTTTTTATAAGAGTTTCACTAATTTTTTTGTTCATTTCAGTATATACAATTGAAACTTGCTTAAATAATTTTGTCTATTTCCAGGTGGGGAGTTTCTGGGTTTATGCAAGAATTGTATCTATTGAATCTCATGGAACTTGGTGGTATTTGTCATGTAAAAAATGTCCCAAGAAGATGATTGTTGTGGGTGATAAATTTTACTGTGAAAAATGTGACAAATTTGATACTACGGGAAATATTAGGTATTTTTATTTATAGGGGACTTTGCTTCTTTATTTTTTTTCTGAGTTATTTACCTAAATTTTCCTTTAAAAAAATTGTTTTCTAGGTTTAAGATTCAAATTAGAGTTGTAGACAGTACTGGAAATGCAATTTTCTTACTTTGGGATAGAGAGTCTATTCAACTTATTGGGAAAACTGCACTGGAATTGAAGACAGAAATGGAAAATCAGGTTATCTGATCTTTCTTGGTTTTTCGTGATATACTTAAATTTTTTTTATATCAAATATTAATCATCCATATAATATTTCAGGGTACGGAATCAGTAGAAATTCCGAAAGATTTTGAAAATTTAGTAGATCAAAATATTTTGTTCAAAGTTCAAGTTAGATCCAATCAGATTCGAGGATATAATGGCACATACACTGTCATTAAATTGATTTCTGACCCTATTGTTGTTGAAAATTACTCTAGAGAATTTCTTGATAGCCAGGTATGATATTGTATGTTACATTGATGTCTTTATGTAAATTTTAATATATGGTTGGTTAAAATTTTTCGTTTACTACAGGAATCCGATTTGTTCTCAAAACTCAACACTGACACAAGAGATGTTGAGGTAAATATCAAGACATTAAATATATATTCTATAAGAATTTAGTACAAAACCAAATTAAATTTTCTTTGTAGGTTCTTTCATCTGGAGATGAAGTCTCTACACCTATAAAGTCTACCAGCAAAGAAGTTCCATCAAAAGATGAATTAAATGATTCTACATTGAAGAGAACCCTTATGGATGAGTTCTCATCAAGTGCACCAGATAAAAAGTTTAAAGCTATCATCAAGCAAGAGAAAGACTGAAATATGCTTTCTATAATACTATGAGTCGTATTATTCTAAGTATTATTTAAGATTTAAGATTTCATGAGACATTATTATCTTTGTTCAAACATTTGCTTCTGTTAAATTTTAGTTATATTGTTACTGTCTACTTTATCAGTGCAATGAAGTTTCATTGTAGCTACAATCTATCAAAACACAATACCATTCTTAATCATAATTTTTGTTATATTAAAAATGTTAAATACTAAATTTTAGAGAGTATATATTGAAAAAAAATCAGGCCAAACAATCTAATTTATCCTTATTCCAAAAATTAGATTCTTGAATTTTAATGTACTGCATTAACTAATATTTGCATTTTCGAATTAGATGCTTAAATATTCAAAAATCAAAATATACAACTGTCTTTAGAGTTTCAAAAGAGCCAGTAATGATAAATTTTTTAATTAATGCCATTAGAATCAACTCAAAACAATTCTCTAAGATACAAATATCATATTTTAACTTCTAGCATATCAATCAATTTCCTATTTAACTAATAATTACTTTATAAATATAAAATCTCTTAATTAAGAAAAGCTAATTATATACTGCATCAACCGTATATTAAACATAATTCAATTTTTTGTTAAATTAAAAATGTTAAATACTAAAATTTAGAGATTTAGAGATACTTGAGTATATATTGAAAGATGCAACACTACCAGCAAACCTAAAAATGTGCATGCGTTTAAATAAAAATTGATGTCACCCAAAAAACATACATTATTTTTTATTTTTGGAAAATGGTTCCACAATCTACTCATATTCCAAAACATATTAAATACTTTTTTTTTTTTCACATTTAGTCACTAAATGTATTACCAATTAAGGCATTAGGTAGATACTTAAACACACGTTGAAAAAAAAAGCAAGTAAAAATAAAATAGTGAAAAAATTTCAATTAATATTGATCTAATGATCTCAAATAAATCTAACATAAATTAAAAAAATCAGGCCAAACAATCAAATTTATCCTTATTACAAAAATTAGATTCTTGAAATTTAATGTACTGAATTAACTAACTAATATTTGCATTTTCGAAATAGAAGCTTAAATATTCAAAAATTAATTTATACAACTGTCTTTAGAGTTTCAAAAGAGCTACTAATGATAAATTTTTTAATTAATGCCATTAGAATTAACTCAAAACAATTCTCTAAGTTACAAATATCATATTTTAACTTCTAGCATATCAATCAATTTCCTATTAAAGTAATAATTGCTTTATAAAAATAAAATCTCTTAATTAAGAAAAATTAATTATATACTGCATCAACCAATACATTTTTCTCAAAATAAATGTCTTCAAATTTTGAAATATGTTTAATATACGACATTAAATTATACTTATCTAATAATTTATTTTTCAATATCGATAATTAAAACAAAAAAATGACACGTAAATGCAACTGTTTTTCATTATTAGCAAAACTAATTTCAAGTTTCAAAATATAGACATTAATGAGAGATGCTTGATTGCTACGTTTTTCAAAACTATACTACAAGATTTATGTTTACTTATAAATATTCGAATTTCCCAACAGGAATATAATTTTTTCAAAACACAATCACAAATCCCATCCACTCATAGTTTTAACAATCAAACTCATACTTTCAAAATATTTCATACAAAAGTTTAATTTCGAAGGCTCCAACCAACAATGAAGCGACTGACAAAATCAAGTGTTCTAAGTGGCAAGCGACAGAAGAGTGACGACCAAGCAAAAGGTATTTTTTTTATCATGCTTTGAATTTAAAAAAAAAATTATGCAATTGTGGTGAAGATGTAGTATACCTTATTTTCCAAGTTTTTAGCAAGTAATGATATGAAAGTACCCACCCTGATTTAATTCTTTCGAAGAAGGTGCCGTCAGCCTTTGATAATGTGTTATTCGTACTGTAGTTACACCTTCAAGATAAATAAACTTTACTATCAAAATATATTAGAAAACTTGATAGTAGATCTAAATAAATTAGTCACCATATCCATTTTTTCTGAGGTAGAGATATAAAAAACATGAAGATCTGGGTGGAACATCACCAGATCTAAACAGATCTTGTGCCCCAGAAACAGATCTTTAGATCTTTTTCGAAAAAAGATGAATAATGCTTTAAAAAACATGTTCTAAAGCATTCATATTTCGGCGTGAAGATTAAAAAATTCGAGTATGCATCTGTACATCTAAATAAAATTGTAGCGAATATTTTATCAGAAAATTTGAAAGTAGATCTAAATAAATTAGTCACCGTATCCATTTTTTCTGAGGTAGAGAAATAAAAACCTTGAAGATCTTGGTGGAACATCACCAGATTTAAACAGATCTTGTGCCCCGAAACAGATCTTTAGATCTTTTTCGAAAAAGGATGAATAATGCTTTAAAAAACATGTTTTAAAGCATTCCTTTTTCAGCTTTAAAAGATTAAAAATCCGAGTATGCATCTGTACAAGCCATGAATTTCAGCGTGAAGATTACACACTCGAAAAATATGAAAAAAAAAATCCGAGTATGAATCTGTACACGGCATGTAATTGTAGATCTAAATTTTTTTCAATATCTTCACGACGAAATCGATGTAATTTCAGTCATGAAAAAAAATTTAGATCTAAAAATACGAAAAATCAAAATGTAAACATTCTTCATGAATAAAAAAAAACCAAAAAAAAAAATTATGCTTTAAAAAACAGATCTTTAGATCTTTTTCGAAAAAGGATGAATAATGCATTCATATTTCGGCGTGAAAATAAAAAAAATCGAGTATGAATCTGTACATCTAAATAAAATTGTAGCGAATATTTTATCAGAAAATTTGAAAGTAGATCTAAATAAATTAGTCACCGTATCCATTTTTTTTGAGGTAGAGAATTAAAAACCATAAAGATCTGGGTTGAACATCACCAGATCTAAACAGATCTTGTGCCCCGAAACAGATCTTTAGATCCTTTTCGAAAAAAGATGAATAATACTTTAAAAAACATGTTTTAAAGCATTCCTTTTTCGGTTTTAAAAGATTAAAAATCCGAGTATGCATCTGTACAAGCCATGAATTTCGGCGTGAAGATTACACTCGAAAAATATGAAAAAAAATCCGTGTATGAATATTTACACAGCATGTAATTTTAGATCTAAATTTTTTTCAATATCTTCACGACGAAACCGATGTAATTTCAGTCATGAAAAAAAATTTAGATCGAAAAATACGAAAAATCAAAATGTAAACATTCTTCATGAATCAAAAAAACCAAAAAACAAAAACACAGAAACCATGATTTTCGGTGAAAACAAAAACTAAGAAGAAAGAAACGAAAATTTTTTGGTTTGAGATAAAATGTACAAAGAAATGAAGGGATACCAAAAGTCACCCCTTGATCATCCGGTTATTTTATGTGAATAGTGTGTGGAAAAAAATGAGGGCAAGTCTAGAAACATCCACATATATATAGACTTGATTTAGGGTTTCTTTAGTTGGGTTGGGCTATTTTAATGTTTATTTATTTGGGTTGGGCTACTTCAATATTTTTTTGTTGGGTTGTTTATTTGTTGTCTTCAAAATTGTGAGGAAAATTAATGGACTATTTCAATACAATGACACTTATGTATAAATGTAAGTTTATTATAAGTTGTAATTGTATAGTCACTCCATCCGTGTCTTCAAAATTGTGAGGAAAATAAATGGGCCATTTCATAAAAAAAAAGGGCTGATTTTAAATTTTATTTTACTTTTTAGGTCTTATATATTTAATTCAATGATAGTATGAAATCATAAATTTCTCTTCAATTTATCAACTTTAATCTTATACCAAAAATTCACCAATTAATTTAGATGAATAAAAAATAATCGTACGTCAAAAAACTATAAACTAAAATAATATAAACAAGGAAAAATGGTTAATTAACATATTTACAATTAAAATATATGTATGGAATTTAACATACCCAAAAGCTAATTTTGTTAGTTAAATTAATTCAAGGCCAAAATTGATTATGGTGTTGTATAGTAGGCTATTGTTAATAATCTCTATTAAATAAAATTATATTAAATACAAGTATCTATTTTTGTTATATTTGAATACATTTATCTTGTGAATTATCATTATAATTGTTTTTTTAAAGAATTAGTTCCATTTATTTTAAATGTTTTATGTTGTAAATATTTAAACAGAAAATGAGGATTTGAGAGCCAGAGTATCTCAACAATTTAGTTTTCATGATTCAATCAAGAGGCTGATTCCAACATCAGTATCTCCGTTAAGTGAGATTACAAATGGTATGATTTTTTAATTCAATAAAGTACTTTTTTGGATTTTTTTTCTAATATATAAATTATTGTATTTAATATTTATCAATTTTTTTTGTGCAGTTAATCCATCAAACCGCATGGTCAGAAATATTTCTTTTGAAATACCTAGCAGCTCAACTACAAATATATCAAAGATCATTAATCTAACAAATGGTGATGATTTTCCTATCTCTTATGTTCGGATTGTTCATAAATTGAAGTTTGTTCGTTAAAGTATATATTTAACTTGAATATTTTTTAACATCATTATTAATGTTTATCTTTAATAAAAAAATGTGAAAATATACGTTAAGTTATTCTAATAATCAAATAAATTTTTTTAAATTCTCATTTTCATTCTACATGTGATAATATTAGAATATTAAAATATATTTTTAATAAATATTTATTGCATTATATTAATAATATTTATTTATTTATTTTTTTCAGTTGAAGAATCTGGTTCAATTCATATTAATTCAATTTCCATATCGGACAGTCAACACGATTGCAATAATCATGACAAAAGAATCTCAATAACATCGATCGGTATAGTTAAATTTTATGTTTTTATAAAATTTTCAACGAGAATAATTTAACTTTTGTTATGTTATTTATTTATTTAACAATGTCCTTTTATATATAGATTATTGGGATATAGGGGATCCAATGTACAGATGTGATTTTTGTGGTGCAATGTTCTGGTATGAAGAGAGGTTATGTCGAAGTTATAAATCTAGAAATCCTAAGTACTCTCTATGTTGTATGCAAGGAAAAATACAACTTCCTTCTTTAAAAAAACCTCCTCAAGTATTGCATGATTTATTGAACGGAGTGAGTGATAAGAGCAAACATTTTCTAGAGAGCATCCGATCATACAATAATATGTTTTGCTTCACGTCGATGGGAGGGAAGATAGATTCAAGTTTAAATCGAGGCGGCTCCCCTCCAATTTTTAAACTTCATGGTCAGAATTATCATTTAATCGGAAGCCTACTTCCATGTGAAGGTGCATCCCCGAAGTTTGCTCAGCTGTATATTTACGACACAGAAAACGAAATTCCTAATCGGATTTCTACTGTTAGGTATATCTTTAAATCTATTTATTATATTGAATGTACCATATTTTCTATTTTTTGTTCTAGAAATTAATTTTTATTTAATTGAAATATTTTTCAGACAAAATAACGACACAAATAATCTGCATTTAGAGATAGTTTCTGATTTGAAGGCAATGTTAGATGAAAACAATGTTTTGGTCAAGTGTTTTAGGATGACCAAAGAATGAATGATGGTGGAAGGACGATCCGATGTGAAATTAAAGTTGATTGGTAGAAGAAGTGGTGACGGAAGGAGATATAATCTTCCATCTGCTTCTGAGGTTGCTGCATTAATTGTGGGAGATTTCGATGAGTCTTTGGGCAACCGAGATATTTTAGTAGAAACTCAAACAGGGCAACTAAAACGTATCAATGAGTTGAATCCTGCGTATCTTGCTCTCCAATATCCTATAATTTTTCCATATGGTGAGGATGGTTATAGAGAAGATATTCCATTTTCAGAATCTAAGTCAAGTGCTGGAGGAAGAAAAAAAGTGAGTCTAAGAGAATTTTTTGCTTATCGACTGCATGATAGAGATTTTGAATTTTCGAGTATTTTGTTTTCGAGAAGACTATTTCAACAGTTCATTGTCGATGCATACACAATGGTTGAATCTGCAAGGTTGACATATATTCGGATGCATCAAAAACAATTGAGATGTGAGATGTACAAAGGTCTTCATGATGCGCTTTTGCATGGTGAAACAAACGCATCTACACTAGGAAGACGTATTATCTTGCCTTCTTCTTTTACTGGAGGGGCAAGATATATGATTCAGAACTATCAAGATGCGATGGCTATATGTAAATGGGCCGGTTACCCAGATTTGTTTATCACATTTACCTGTAATCCAAAATGGCCAGAATTTGTGAGATTTATCGAGCACTATGGGTTGAGGGCTGAAGACCGTCTAGATATTGTTTGCAGAATCTTTAAAATGAAGTTGGATGCCTTGATTAAAGATCTCCGAAAGAATAAAATATTTGGAAATGTTAAAGCAGGTAAAAATTTATAATTTTTGAAATTATATATGTGGTACCACTATTTTGGATTTTACAAAATTAATATTTTTTTAGTAAATATAATTAATTCTTATTCTCATATTGTTAGTAATATACACCGTGGAATTCCAAAAGCGAGGATTACCGCACGCCCACATTTTGCTTTTCCTCTGTAAAGAAGACAAATGTCCAGCAGCAGAGGCAATAGATCATATCATTTCTGCTGAAATTCCTGATGAAAAAAATGATCCTGTTTATTATGGTGCAGTACGGGATCTAATGATGCAGGGTCCATGCGGCGAAACAAGAAAGAACTCTCCATGCATGTCTAACGGTCGTTGTACAAAGAAAAATAATAAAAAGTTCGTTGAAGTTACATCAATTGACGAGGATGGATACCCAAGTTATAAACGCAAAGATAATTGGTGAAAAATTATCAAGAATGGTGTTAATCTTGATAACAGATTTGTTGTTCCCCATAATCGTTATTTGTTAATTCGATACGGAGCCCATATGAATGTTGAATGGTGCAATCAATCTCGAGCTATCAAATATTTGTTCAAGTATATAAATAAAGGACATGATCGTGTGACTGCCTCATTCTATAAGAGCTCGGATGATGAGAGTTTAGGGAAAAATGTTGATGAAGTTAATATGTACTACGACTGCAGATATATTTCACCGCGTGAGGCTGCCTGGAGAATTTTTGGATTTGCTATTCAATACAGAGATCCACCTGTCGAGCGTCTGAGCTTTCATCTTCCGAACGAACAAAATATTATTTTTTCAGATTCAGATGAAATCAGTACTGTTCTTGATAGACCTACTATTAACCAGAGCATGTTTCTTGCTTGGATGGAAGCTATTAAGAAATATCCAGAGGCAAGAGAATTAACATATGCTGAATTACCAATGAAGTTTGTTTGGAAGCAAGAAACACGAGAATTTGTTCCCAGGAAACAGAGATTTTCCATCGGACGCATTTTTTATGTTCCTCCTGGTTGTGGGGAAATGTACTATTTAAGATGTCTTCTCAATGTAAACTGTGGCGCCACTTGCTATGATGATATAACTTTTGTTAACGGTGTTCAATACCGTTCATTTCGTGATGCTTGCTATGCATTAGGATTGTTGAGTGATGACAAGGAGTATATCGACGGCATTATTGAGGCAAGTCATTGGGCTTCAGCACAATCTCTGAGAGTTTTAATTGCTACTCTATTATCATCGAATTGTATCAGCCGACCTGAAGTTGTTTGGGAGTCATGTTGGACATATTTATCTGATGATATTTTATATAAACGACGTAACTTGCTGCAACACCAAGGTATGCATGAACTAATATTTTTTTATATATGTGTTTTTTTCTATATATATTAATTTTTATCTAATTTTTTTTGTAGAATTGGAATTAAATGAGGATGAAATTAGAAGTTATGTATTGGTTGATATTGAAAAGCTATTGCAAAGCTATGGAAAGAGTTTACGTGAATTCCAATCAATGCCTTTTCCCAGTGATCAATATTTTCAGTCTTCACCAAATAGACTAATATATGATGAGTTGTAGTTTGACAGAAGATCTCTGTCGCAAGAACATCATAAACTCATTAATAATTTGAACTCCGAGCAGCGTTGTGTATATGATACAATAATGAAAGCAGTTGTTTCAAATAAGGGAGGAGTATTCTTTGTATATGGATATGGAGGTACTGGAAAAACATTTGTCTGGAAGACTCTGTCTGCATACTTGAGATCGAAGGGGGAAATTGTCTTGAATGTGGCATCCAGTGCTATAGCATCTCTTCTACTGCCTGGTGGAAGAACTGCCCATTCCCGTTTTGCAATTCCATTTAATCCCAATGAAGAATCAACTTGCAATATCAAACAAGGGAGTCATCTTGCAGAGCTTATTGTAAAATCTAAACTTATCATTTGGGATGAGGCTCCAATGACGCATAAGTTTTGTTTTGAAGCTTTGGATAAAAGCATGAAAGATAGAATGAGATTTGTCAATCCTTCAAGCTTTCATTTGCCTTTTGGAGGCAAAACGGTTGTTTTTGGTGGCGATTTTCGACAAATATTACCTGTTATTCTAAAAGGCAGTAGACAAGATATTGTTCACGCCACTATCAATTCTTCATATCTTTGGAGACATTGTATAGTTTTGAGATTGACAAAAAATATGCGATTACAGAATTTAGGTTCTGATGAAGAATGTGCTAAAATCAAAAAATTTTCAGATTGGATTGCTGATTTAGGAGATGGAAAAATTGGAGAAATTGGAGAATATAATGACGGTTATGCCCCAATAGATATTCCTGATGAACTTTTGATCAAAGATGGCAATGATTCTATTGCAGCAATAGTTGAGAGTACGTATCCGTCATTAGACAAAAATATCAACAATAATGCATATTTTCAGCAAAGAGCTATTTTGGCACCAACACTTGATGTCGTTCAATCCATAAATGAATACATGATATCTCTAAACCATTCCGAGGAAGGTTGTATTTAAGTTCTGATACGACGTGTCAGTCAGATAGAAATGTTGATTTGCTGAATGATGTGCATACACCTGAATTCTTAAATGGAATAAGATGTTCTGGAGTACCGAATCACGAGTTAAATTTGAAGGTTGGAACTCCGGTTATGTTGCTGCGGAATATAGATCATTCACTTGGATTATGCAATGGCACTAGATTGATCGTGACAAGGCTCGGAAACCATGTTTTGGAAGGACAAATTATAACTGGAAGTAATGCAGGTCATAAAGTGCTTATTCCAAGAATGTCATTGACGCCTTCTGATCCAAGACTTCCTTTTAAATTTCAACGAAGACAGTATCCTTTGGTTGTATCATACGCAATGACAATAAACAAAAGTCAGGGACAATCATTGTCTCATGTAGGACTTTTTTTGAAGAACCCTGTTTTTAGTCATGGTCAGTTGTACGTTGCTGTATCCAGAGTTACGAATCCTAAAGGTCTAAAAATTTTGATATGTGATGGTGATAGCAATCCGAAAAATTCAAAAACAAATGTTGTATTTAAGGAAGTTTTTCAAAATTTGTAATTTTTTTGTTTTCTAATTGTATGATCTATAATCCATTTAGTTTATTAGTATTTTAATTTTAATTATTTTTTCAAATGTGCATTCTTAATAATTTTAATATTTAATTATATAAACTAACATCTCGTGTCAATTTAGTAAATTCCCCAAAATGAATTTGCTGAATGAGAAAATTATGTATTATGTAAGTATCCGTTTAACATATTAAATGTTTAATAATTAATATATAATTTATATGTTATTGTACCAATTTATAGTGAATATGATATCGTATCATGTCAATTCGATGACTTTTCAAATTAGAATATGACCCCTTATTGAAATTAAAACCCCATTATTTTTATTACAATTACTGTTTTGTACACAGTACATAAATTTATATGTGTATATGATTTAATTGATAAACACATTATGTCATTCATTGTCTAATACAAGTGTGATATTATTTTTTAGTCGAAATACAAAAATAACTCTTTTATTCAGTGTTTCATTGTTCAGATCTATATGTATATGAAAACAACATACATTTCAGTTTGATAAACAGTCACGTTATGGAGAAAATGAAACAGATTATCATACTTACTAATTTTAATCATTAATTAGAAAAAATAATTGACCGTGCATCGCACGGGTGAAAAACTAGTATATATATATATATGTGAGAATTTGTGCATGTTAGTAGTCACTACTACTAGTACAATCATTTAATTAGTAAATTCTCAATTCACTAAATAAATGATTTCGAACTTATTATAACCCCGATTGACGATCCAAGAGCGCCGATATACCAAGGATACAAATCTTGTTCATATAATGAAATTTGAAAATTTCAAAGATGAAAATTTTCATTTACCATATTGGGCAGCTCTCAGTTTTAGTGAACTCCTTCACAAAACAGGCAGTTCCACTATTCTTCCTTATTTATCAGTCATGCTAACTTCCATTTCTTCCATCCTATGAAATAAGCTCATAAAATCCTTTATAAGATTCCTGTTTGATCTCCATCAAACCATAGTCGTCAAATTTCAACCCCTTGAAATTTGACTATCTCAACGATTAGACGTTTCAAAAGAGGTGGCTTCCACCATTATTCGGTGTAGCATTTTTCCCCATACTCATGTAGAATCTGTACAATGGATTAGTACGAGCCAAGGTGAAATCACTATTCAGGACCCAAGTCACGTTGTCCAAATGAACCATATACTCAGATTGGAACCCGTTATTCATTGGACTCACTTTCCAGGCCTAAGCCGCGTTGTCCTAGGAACTAGAAATCCGGTTCGATGACCGTTGTCCCGACTCCATTCATTCAATCATTTAATCATTCATTCATTCGATCAATAATAGTTGATCGGTAACCAATAAGAAATTCAATATGAAGTACAATATGATCAATAAATAAGAAATACATGATTGTTAGAGTAGGTGTCCGTCGAGCCAAGTGTTGGCCGAGTGTTCACAATGAAACTCTATGTATAAACAATCTTTATTTTAATGATATTTGAAATTATTGTTTTGGCACATCTTTATCTATATACACATGCTAGTTGCATAGATAAAGTAGTTGAATATACAAATAGTAGAAAGAATAAGAGATGCTCATATGATGAGTATCATAAAACTCATATTTGGAATACTGTATATTCAAAACAGTTCCTAGTCGATTCAATCTCCGCTAAGAAGGATATAGGCCGCTCGAGTTTGAGACTAGTATCTGCGATGTGAGTACCATGTTTCCTTGGTAGGGGACATTGTGATGTCCGAGCATGCAGATAGGTGCTCCTTGTAGAGTGCACTGAACAACCCTGCATAAAAGACTTTCCAAGTGGTTCTCACTTATCGAGTGGAAACGTCTAGTTTATGGTTGTACACCATTAGTCCTTATGACCCGTGTGAGAACCCGGAAATTTCGATTCTAAGCGAATTATGTAAGAAATACAAACTTGAAATTTAGCTTAATCTAAGCTCAACAACTTTCATTCTAACTATAGAACTTAAATATAAACTTAGATTTCAGTAAACTTGACTCGAGGAAGTAGTTTCAAAGCTCGGAGACTAACTCAACGGGAGGCCAAACTGCAAGTAATCGCATCCATCAAAGAGTTATCACTGGAGGAGTAAAACCCCAACTCAGAGACTCGATCTTTCAGCTCAAAACAGCTGAACAAAATTTGTCCTAACAAGACTAAAAAGGGAGCTAAAAGATGAGCCAAGGAATTGGACAAACTTATTATGAAAGAAGTGACCATTGATATAACCCATGAAGGAGCTAAGGGAGGAGCTAAGAGTTTGGACATATTTAGTATGCAGGAAATGACATTTGAGGTAATCCATGGAGGAGCTAAAGGAGGAGATAGGAGACCCGGACACATTTATGGTGCAAGGAATGACTCTTGGTGCTTGGCATATCTTTGACCACCATTATGATCACAATCATTTCATTTCTTGGGCTCCAAGTGGTCGACCAAATGGCTAGGTGGAAGGTCATTTTTCTTCCTATAAATATTACAAACTTGGTTGATAAAAAGAACACAAAAATACCTCTAAATTTTCGGCCAAAGGAGAGCAAAGAAGAGGAGGGAAATTCTTGCAGTGCAGGCGATCAAAAATTCGCGTCAAAGTGCTGCTAAAATCGTGTCCCAGTCTGCTCAAAGAAATAATCAAAGTGCTGCCCAATTTTTGGGAGAAGTCTGTTCGAAGATCAAGCAAGCATTAGGACTATACCTTCGAAATACAGTAAGTGGGTTTTTGTTATGTATATTCGTTTGTATTTTTAAAATTTGAATATATAAGTTATGGCATGCATGTATGTGTGTCCCTTTAATTCAAAAATGATAGTCTGTTTTGTTTAAAATTTCGATCGATTATGTGTTTCCTTCTATGCTTCGAAATTCTTTGATTCCGCTGAATCCGTCTGAAACTCTGATATCTGAAAATTCTAATACGTTCTGTCTGGTACACTCTGAATTCTGTGTTACAATATTACGATTCGAATTTGAAATGGGACGAGAATTGTAGTTCTGTGTGGCCCCCATTGGTGGGTATAAAACCATGTTCTGTCTGGCCCACATTGGTGGGTATAAAACCGTGTCTGGCCTCACCTCTTAGAGGACTAACATATTGGGGACAATTTGACCATGAAAATGAGATGAGTAACATTGTTCTGTCTGTCTTTGAATTGTTCTGAAATGATCTGTTTTGCTTCTGAATTATTCTGAATCATCTGTTAACTTCTGTCTCATATTCGATTCGTTTCTGTATGTTAAACAATGCCGGATGTCACCGACGCTTCGGACATGGGGCGTGACAACCCGGGACAACATTGAGACTCTATATGCTAGCGTTGTACTTTGACTTGTTTACCGACTCTCAAGGGGTCATCAGGTGGAAAGGTTGGGTGTTCTGTCGAAACATATAGGAGTCGATGAATTGTAGTCGGGGATTAATTCTCCGCTTACTTTCGGGTATGGATATCCTATGTGTATGTAGTATGCACTACAAGAAAAATCGGTTTTAACAACACATCAAAGACAACGGTTTTTATTAAAATCGTTGTCTTTTTAATTTTAACAACTGTTTTAACAAAAACCGTTGTCGTAGCCTAAAAAAATCCGCTCAAAGACAACAGTTTCTTTAAAACCGTTGTCTACGAGCGTTTTTTTTTTGGGCTACGACAACGGTTTTTAAACTGTTGTTTATTAGCGTTTTTCTTCAAGACCGTTGTCTTTCAACTGGTTTTTCAATAAATTTTTTGTCAATATTACATTTTGCGACCGTTTAAGTAAAATATGTCGCTAAAATTAGCGACGGTTACACTATACCGTCACTAATTTAAATCTTGCGACGGTTCAAGTATAACCGTATCGAAATTTAGCGACGGTTTTTGTATAACCGTCGCTAATTTTAGCGACAGTTTTTGTAATACCGTCGCCAATCTATAATTAGCTACGGTTTATATTTAACCGTCGCTATGTTTAGCGACGGTTTTTAATAACCGTTGCTAAACATAGCGACAATTCTTGTTAAAGCGTTGCTAATTTTAAATCGACGACAGTTAGAAAAATAACCGTCGCTATTTGCGACGGTTAAAGTCAAAACTGTCGCAAACTGTCTATAAATATCCCCACCCTTGGTCCATTTTCTACCATACCACTTCACAACACTTAAAATTTTTCTCCCTTCCACAATTTTAGTTTCGATTTTCTCTTTAAATTTTAATAAATTTTTAAAATCAAGAATATAGTATTTTTGACGGTAAATCAAGAATATAATTAACATATTAGATTGTGAGTTTTTTTGTATATTTATTAAAATATCTAAAATTGAGATTTTTTTTATTTTACTGAAAAAATTAGCGACGGAAAGCATACAAAACCGTCGCTAAAATTAGCGACGAAGTTTTAAAACACCGTCGCTAAATGTAGCGACGGTTTAATAAACCGTCGCTGTTTAGCGACCGTTTAAATTATGAGCGTCGCTAATTGTAGCGACGGTTATCGATGATGTCCGTCGCGAATTACTTAAAAACCATCGCAAATAGTAACTACCACATCTGTCCAAAACCGTTGTCTTTTAGCGAATGCTTTAACTACAGGACCTTTAACAACGGTTTTATATACCTACGACAACGGCTTTGCACCGTCGTCTTTAGACGTCTACGACAACGGTTTTTAACCGTTGTCTTTGAGCACACCCTTTAACCACAGTGCTTTTAACAACGGTTTTATTTGACCTACGACAACGATTTTTAACCGTTGTCTTTTGCCTTTTTTTTAGTAGTGATGAAATCTCTGATCAGAGTGCTGGTGGTAATTATGAAAGGGGTTTAATAGATTACACCATCGATGCAACTACGACATGACACATAGTATCGATTCTTTGACAACTCTCGATATACCAATAGATGTCGAATCGGTCGGGATATATAAGTTGAAGGGACCGTACTGTACGCTAACCATAATTGAATGGTTTTTGCAGGCACTATCATTTGATACCTAGGGAATCATTTAAGCGATGCTGCTAGGCGTTTAACATTATTGGTTGTGTACTATCAGACTTGAGTTCTGACGTTCTTATTATCAAGGAGTTGATAAGTAAGAATAGAGCAATTGAGGTATGCTCATATAAAGACATGTTTAGTCTCGAATCATATTGAGATGTGAACCCATGGCTAGTTGTATCATTGAACCATTGAGGGTCACACAAGGGCTAACTTTCTAGATACCGTTGAGAAGTAAAATAGTTCCATGTGTTGAACAGCTTATAAAGGAGTTTATAAGCGTAAAGAAAAATAGAAGTACGACTTCTATGAGAGGAATATAACTTTTAATTTTTGGAAGTGTTCCTAAATTAAAAGTTGGCCAAATAAATAATGTATTTGAAACTTGTGATTTTCATAAACATTATTTTGGACTAAATTAAATTAATTCAAGTGTGAATTAATTAAACACTAGTGGGCCTAGTAGAGTCCAAATAATTAAATTAATTCAAGTGTTGAATTAATTAAAAAATATTTGGTCTTGTAGAGCCCAACTATAAATAATTATTTAACTAGTGAGCTTGAGTAAATTCAAGTAAAGTTTAAATGGTTTCAAATATTTTTAAGAAATTTAAATAAAAGTCCATCGGCTTTGTAATTGTTACAAACCCAAATAGAAAAGCATGCAAGGGAGGTGAAGGGTTGGGGCAACTTTTTAATTAAACAATGCATGACATGCTCATGCACTTTATCACTTTTTCAAGCACCAAGAAAAGTCTTCCTCCCCTTCTCTCCTCTAGTTTTGGCCGAAATTTGCATCTAAATATTCTCTCAAATTTTGTTCTTCAATTGTTGAAGATAATATACTCTTCATAAGTAATTTATTTTCTTAAACACACTATGAATGTTATTTTGTGTTTTATTGTATTTGCTACACACTATAGTGTTTAGGGTGCTCGGTTTTTTCATTAAAAAATAATTTTGAAACTTCCGTTGCGCATTTGGGCACCTTAATCGACCCTCTTTCAAGTGGTATCATGAGCTATGTTTACTATTTTGTGTAGCATATACATGATATTATATTGAGGTCAATTTCTAACCGCATGAAATAAATTTTTGCAACAAAATCAAAGCTGGTTTTGGGGGCATTTTCGGGCAGCTCGGGCTGCCCGAACCCCCCCTTCAAAAAAAAAATTTGGGTCTGCCGGAATACGGCGACGGAGCTCCGGCGACGGCGATGACGACTAGGGTTTCCAAAAGTGTTTTGGATTATCAAAGTGTCATGGGCCTTAAAGTTATCGGCCATTAGATGGCTAACATATTTTGTGAAATTTAAATGGACCAAAATGTTTTTGGTGAAAAATGATTTTTTGGACCCTTAAGTTTAAATTTACAAAAATTGTACATATTTTCTCATAATAATTGAAGTTGGACTTTAATTATTTATAGTAAATGGTGATTTACAAGAAATTCGGTTAAAAATAAATTAATTAGAAAATAGACAAAGGTGTTTGTATACTTTGTTAATTTAGTTTATAATCGTGGCGGTTAGGGATTGGATCAAGATATATAATATTGGATCAATTGATTATTGTGATAATTAATTGATGGTGTATGATACGTGATATTATGCATGAAGGATGATCAAAAGCCCAAGCCCAATTTGCTAGGTGTATACTAGGATATTTTGTTTTGAATGATTGTAATAATTATCAATTTTCAAGTGGGCTTGGTTTATGGTCCGTTCCCACCCTATGAGATGTATCCCTATTTGCCATAGATATTTAATTGTAAATATTAGTATAGTGGAAGATCAAGATTGGAATATGGTGGCCTTGATGATTATGAAGATCGAAGATTTGTAAATATTGGAGGCTTATGTAAAAGTTACATTTGCATCCCATGCATTTTCCTAGGATTGGACCTTGGCCCATGTTTAACTCACACGGGCCATTAGTTTTAGGGCGATTGATCATCCTTGTTTAGTTTACTGTTTATAATATATGCATTATATGTTATAAATAATGAGTATGTGCGTTATTATTATGATAATAACAAAGTTGCATGAATCCGGCAAAGATACGATCAAACATGGCGAGCTTTTAAATAAAATTAATGATGAGACATTTCAAAATTAAAAACCCTCATTTTGAATAAGATTAAAAATTAATATCAAGCCCGAAAAGGAGAATTATAAAGATGTTTATAATTTTCATATCTTCCATCGACAATGGGTGCATGATGAACGCTACCCGTGTTCGGGGCTCAGCTCATATTATTGAGGGGGCCCTGGACACCGGAAAGCTGTGACATCCAATGACATGGTGATGTGAACTACGTTGAACTCCCATAATTTTGACTCATATTATTGAGGGAACTCATGGCGACCGTCCATTAAGTTTCAATAGCGATGGGTAAGGCTTGACACGTAAAGATGAACGACGTCATATTATTGGGTCATAATCAAACGTGAGACAAAAGTTTACGTAGAGGGTTGCATGGTGATGCAATTGGAAACTACCTTTAGGAATTATGATTGGCTGATATTATTCGGGATCATAATTTGTTAATTGGACCTTACGTACCTACTGAGGAAAGGAGTTTCCGGTTTTCACTAGAGGGTAGTGAAAGATGTCAAAACAGTGGGAGTAAATATTTATGAAGTTAAAGTCCATACTTTATATCTTACTAAATATTTTAAAATAGTCATTAACATTTATCTGTTTTACTTTTCAGTACAAATTTGACAATGTCTTTGATTCACAATCCATTATCTGCAATACTCGAAAAACACGTTTTAACCGGACCTAATTATCTGAATTTGCTAAAAAACCTGAAAATCGTCTTGAATTCGGAAATGATAGCATATACACTGACTGCTTCGCCCCCTGTTGAGGCTCCGACTAGCTGCGCTCCTGAGGAATTGCAGACTTACAAGGATTGGTGTGACCATGACTTGCGAGCGAAGTGTTATATGCAGGCTTCTATGAATGATGAGCTGCAGAGGCGTTTTGAGGATGCAAAGAGTGCTGCTGACATTCATTTGCATCTCAAGGAGCTCTTTGGTGAGCACACTCGACCTCTTAGGCATGCTACCGTCAAGGAGCTGATCACTTTGCGCATGTGAGATGGAGCCTCGGTCCATGAGCATGGACTGAAGATGATTGGGCTCGTGGACAAGCTCGTTGGCATGGATCTTATATTGCCTTCGGAGTTGACCACTGACGTGTTGCTCTTGTCGCTGCCTAGCTCATTTGATATTTTTGTGGTGAATTTCAACATGAACAAGTTGGAGCCTACCCTTAAGGAGTTGGTGAATATGTTTATTACCTTTGAAGCCTCCATCGAGAAAGAGAAGTCGGTTCTTTATGTGTGTTCTTCATCTGGTGCGAAGATTGGTCCACATGGGAAGGGAAAGAAGCGTTCTTTCCAATGTCCCAAGAAGAACGTGCCCTTGAAGAGGCAATCTTCGAGTCCAGCTGTGGCAGCTACACCAGTTAAAGCTGACAAGACTGTTGACATCTGTCATCACTGCAAGAAGCCTGGACATTGAAGGCGTAACTGCAGAAAATATCTTGCCCAGAAGGGTTCTGGAAATATGTTCTATATTGAAGCAAACATTTCAGTTAACTCTACTTCTTGGATATTGGATACCGGCAGTGGCTCACATCTCTGTAATGATTTTTAGGTGATGGGAAGAAAAAGGAGACTTAGGGAAGGTGAAACCTTCTTAAGGATAGGCAATGGAGCAAGAGTTGCTGCCAAGGCCGTAGAAGATGTTTACTTGCTTTTGAACAATGATTTTAAGTTGATTTTAAGAAATTTTTTGTTTGTACCTGATTTGATGAAAAACATTGTTTCCATTTCTATGCTGGATAAAGATGGATATTCTTGTTTATTTAGCGAAGGTGTTTGCAACATTTACAAGAATGAATCTTTGATTGGTACTGGAGAACTTGAAAACAATCTCTATAACTTAAAATTGAAAGATATTCCACTAAACAATGTCCAAGCAATAACAACAACAAACAAGCGAAAACAAGATACTCTAAATTCGGCACAATTATGGCATGCTCGATTAGGACATATTTCCCTAAGAAGGATGAACAAGTTAGTGGGAGTAGGCATGTTTGATATGTGTGATATTAATTCTCTCCCGACTTGTGAAACATGTCTAAAAGGAAAGATGACCAAAATTTCCTTTAAGGGCCACGTGGAGCGAGCCAAAAGGTTATTGGATTTGATTCATACCGATGTGTGCGGTCCGCTTAGCATCACCACTAAGCATGGACATGCCTACTTCATCACCTTTACCGATGACTTTTCGAGCTACCTTTACCGATGACTTTTCGAGCTATGGGTACGTGTATTTGATGAAATACAAATCTGAAGCCTTTGAAAGGATTAAAGAATTCAGAAGTGAAGTAGAGAAACAGTTGGGACGAAGCATCACGTCACTTCGATCGGATCGAGTTGGTGAGTACTTGAGTGCCGAGTTCCAAGAGTATCTTAGGGGGAATGGGATTCTCTCGCAGTGGACTCCTCCTGCTACACCACAGTTGAATGGTGTTTCAGAGCGTAAATGAACTTTGATGGACATGGTTTGGTCTATGATGGGGTTCACGGAGTTGCCACCATCCTTTTGGGCATATGCGCTTGAGACAGCGGCACTGTTGTTGAACAATGTCCATTCAAAGGCAGTTGATAAGACACTATATGAGATATGGATGGTTAAGCCTCCCAAATGTTCTTTCCTTAGAATATGGGGATGCCCTACTTATGTGAAGCAGACAGTGGGAGATAAATTGGATAGTCGATCCATTTTATGTTACTTTGTGGGATATCCAAGGAATTCAGTTGGATATTATTTCTATCATCCCCAAGAAACAAAGGTGTTTGTTTCTAGGAATGCAACTTTTTTGGAAAAAAATTTCTATTGGATAGACAAGAGGAGATGATAGAACTCGAAGAGGTTCGAGAGACACCCACAATTGAGGAACCCACACCCGAAGAGCCAAGAGAGGAAATACAAGCTCCTAGAAGATCTGAGAGACTCTCGAGACCACCTATGAGGTATGGTCTGCTTTTTGAAGAAGGCCATGATGAGCCTAACCATGGATGTGATCCAAAGACCTTCAAGGAAGCATTATCTGATGTCGATTCATCCAAATGTCTTGAAGCTATGGAATCTGAGATGAATTCCATGCATTCGAACCAAGTGTGGAATCTTGTGGATCCACCTGAGGGAACTGTTCCCATAGGGTGTAAATGGATTTACAAGAGGAAACTTGGAGCGGATGGGAAGGTATTGACCTTCAAGGCGCGATTGGTGGCAAAAAGATATACTCAAAGACAATGAATTGACTTTGAGGAAACCTTTTCTCCAGTTGCAATGTTCAAGTCTATAAGGATATTGCTAGCCATAGCTGCATGGTATGACTATGTGATATGGTAGATGGATGTCAAGACAGCCTTTCTTAATGAGGATGTTAAGGAAGAGATTTACATGTCTCAACCTGAAGGGTTTACATCCATCGGAAGTGAGCATATGGTATGAAAACTTCAGAAATCTATTTATGGTCTAAAGCAGACATCTAGGAGTTGGAACCTCAGATTCGATAGTACAATCAAAGAGTTTGGTTTTACTAAGAATCCTGAGGAACCCTGTGTGTATAAAAAGGTCAGTGGGAGTGCTGTGACATTCTTGATGCTTTATGTTGATGACATTCTACTCATTGGGTATGATGTAGGAATGTTGCTGTGAGGGCCCGTAATTCGTATTCATAATTTTGCGGAATTATTAAAAATTTTCTCTTTAAATAAATAAAATTGCAACGTATAAAAACTTTGGTAAAATAACCCAACAGTTTAACATAAACATAGCAGCGGAAACTGAATAATGTTTTAAACAATAACTTAAAATATATATAAAGTTATAACAAGAGTTTGAACATAAAACTGAATAAATAAACGTGAGGTCCTCGGGTTCGTACTACCGCCGATCCGAGCTAACTCACTGGTCCCCGCCCTCAGCCTCTGCATCGTCAGTACCTACATCAATCAAGTCTAGTGAGTCTAAAGACCCAGCATGCATATATCGTGAATAACAAGTAAATATATCATAAAATCGCATGCAACGTAAAAATATCGTATCGTAAAGCGTAACGTGAAAATCGTGTCATGAGTAATTATAAATACGTGCATAACTGAAAAATCGTACATAAAAGAGTTGCTCGATAGAGCCCTGTCATAACATATCATATCGTAATTTTTCTTTAGAGATAATGTTCTACGCAAGTGGCCCATAACATAACATGCACGTCTGATCAGACTAAAGCACAGTATACTGGGCGGTAAAGATCATCACATCCCTTGGACTGGATATCCGTACCCATACATAATCGTAAACCGGTCGTAAGTCACCGGGTGAAGCAATCCCATAAGCGTAAGGTGGCCACAAGACATATCGCATATATCTCAAAAATAAATATTTTCTATTTATTTTTTTTTATGCACGTAATATAATTATTATCCGAGTTTAATTTACCACATGAGTTGGATTGTTCCCAGGCTCACTGCGACCTAATTCTAACATGAGACACATGCAAATAATCTCAACTTGACCAACACTTCATATTCGAACTAAAAACGAGACAATTACGCCCAACAAACTTAGTATCTATCCATGACTCCGTACCAACCCGAACCAACATCGAACCATCGTTTAGTCATGATTAAAATACATCTAAAATACTGAAAAATATATACAAAGGGCTGTAATACACGAAAATTGTGCATGGAGGCCAAAATCATGAAACGCTCTTTCGAGAGTCACTTTGGCACATTGCACCGTAAATTCTCGTACGACTTCTAAACTTAACCAAATCACGAACGGTTAAAAACACGACCTCCATAACACATTTGGACATGTCTTAGTCCAAGGCTAATGGCCACAGGCCAACCAAGAACCAAGAACAAGACCCAATAGAACTCACACCAAAAACTTGAACAAAAATATTCTCGCACAATTAAGACAGCTTGAGCGGTTTTACGAGAAAAATCATAACTCTTTCGTTTCTCATTGAAAAAATACGAATTTTATATCGAATCGAAGATAACACAATAAACTACAGTTTTTGTGTTGAAAGAATTTTTAGAAAATGGACGGATTGATACCAGAATCCAAAACTCCGAAAGATCAGATATCAAGAGCTTGCTGTCAAAATATTCTTCGGACAGATTGTACGGTTTTGCAAGAAAAATCATATCTCCCTCATTGCTTATTCAAAAATTATGAATTTTATATCAAATCGACGAAAACACAATAAAATATAACTTTTGTGTTGAAAGTATTTTCAGAAAATGGACGGATTGATACCAGAATTTAAAAATCCGAAAGATCAGATATCAAGAGCTTGCTGTCAAAATATTCTTCGGACATATTGTACGGTTTTGCAAGAAAAATCATATCTCCCTCATTGATTATTTAAAAATTATGAATTTTATATCAAATCGAAGACAACACAATAAACAACAACTTTTGTGTTGAAAGTACTTTCAGAAAATGGACGGATTGATACCAGAATTTAAAAATCCGAAAGATCAGATATCAAGAGCTGGTTGTCATGGAACCGTGACTTTACTAGTTTGATTGCTGTCAAATAATGGATCCAATGGCTATGAGGCTATCCATGGTCCATGCTAGACATGTTAAGGTGTTGTATGAGTCATGGCTAAGGGCCCTTAGCCAACCATGAACCATACAAACCCATAAACCAACAACGAACCACCCACGCAAATGTTACTGTCAAACGCGACCAACCTGAGTTGTTTCTGTCCAAACGATTTGGGACATGGCTCAAGCCACTTTGGGACGACTTGACCACGTCCTATGCTTGCTAGGGAAGGGTCCTAGCCATGGCTACTGGCCCTAGGCCAGCCATGGCTCGAACACTATCCTACGAAACCCATTGACAGCAAATGAACCCCAAATGTGACACTTGTTTCTTACCTACTGATTTGAGCACTTAACTTACGGTTTTGGGGCTTGAACCCTTGATCAAACTTGACCCTAACACACCCTAGGACATGA
>NC_133307.1:9187340-9235142 GCF_012295235.1 Primulina huaijiensis
CAACGGAAATGAAGAAACTTTGCTAATGTTGTTGTCTTGGCCAAGAATGGGGGCTGCTAAATCTCCTAATTTTCGTGCTAGGGAGAGTGGAGAAGGTGGTGAATGCTTGTGGTCAAATAAGGTGGTGCATTGGGAGTAAATGATGTCAAGTTGGGGGACATGCATGTTGAATGGTTGTCATTTGCTTTCTTGTTGTTGGGGGAGTTAAATGGTGTCAAGTTGGGATTGTGTGGAGTAGAATATGACCGAGAGTTGGCTACCCAATTGTGTAGGATTTGTTTAAGTTTTGCTAAATAGAATCCTAGGTTAGATAAGCTTGATTAAAAGTTAATTAAGCACAATCTAGATGAATTAAGAAGTCTATAATTAAATTGGTGATTAATTAATTAAAGTAGACTTAAATCCACTTGATTTCAACAAAATAAATTATTTCTTAGCTTGAAATAAATTTAGGAATATTTTTGGATCATAAAATTTATCTCCGATTTCCTATCTCCGGTCCGGTCTCGCGTATATATCTAAAAAGCTAAAATTTGAAATACGCGATTTAAAATCCTTAAAAATAACGTAAATGATTTAAATGCAATTAAATCTACAATTTCTTAAAATAATAACCATTTAAAATTAAATAATAGAAATTTTGCACATATATACGCATATTGGTTGTTTCGGTACTACAGTTGCAATCAACTAAAATATGGTTAGCGAGTAAGTTCTCGATGCAGGACTTGGGTGAAGCATCTTTTGTATTGGGAATACAGATATATAGAGATAGATCAAGAAGATTGCTTGGTCTCACCCAGTCCACATACATTGATACCATCAGGAAACGGTTCTCGATGGATGAGTCCAAGAGAGGACATTACCAATGTGTCATGGCTTGTCCCTATCCAAGTCTATGTCTCCCAAGACTGATGCAGAGATAACGACGATGACAAGAATTCCTTATGCATCTGCAATTGGTAGCATCATGTATGGGATGATATCTACACGTCCTGACGTGACTTTCGCACTAAGTGTAGTGAGTAGATATCAATCAAACCCTGGTTTTCCACACTGGAAAGCTGTGAAAGACATCATCAAATATTTGACAAGGACCAATAAGTTGTTCTTGGTCTATGGGGGTGGAGAACTGAAATTGAAAAGTTATACCGACTCTAGCTGCTAAAGCGATATCGATGACTCGAAGTCAACCTCTGGGTTTGTATTCATGCTCAATGGTACTGCTGTCTCTTTGAAGAGTTCCAAGCAATACAGTACTGCGGATTCCACCACTGAGGCCGAATACATTGCTGCATCAGCTGCAGCAAAAGAGGCTGTTTGGATAAGGAATTTCGTCCAAGAGTTAGGCATCATTCCTGATGGAGTTGCTCCTATCCCGATGTTTTGTAACAACACGGGAGCTGTAGCTCAAGCAAAGGAGCCAAGGTCTCATCAGAAATCCAAACACATATTGAGAAAGTACCACATCTTCCGAGAGATTGTGAAAAGAAGAGAATTGTCGATTGACAAAATCGGCTCCGCAGATAATATTGCTGATCCACTTACTAAGCCTTTACCTGAACCATTATTCGAGAAGCGTCGCGAATCAATGGGTTTGAAGCATATGGGTAGTTGGCTCTAGCGCAAGTGGGAGATTGTTAGAGTAGGTGTCCGTCGAGCCAAGTGTTGGCCGAGTGTTCACAATGAAACTCTATGTATAAACAATCTTTATTTTAATTATATTTGAAATTATTGTTTTGGCACATCTTTATCTGTATACCCATGCTAGTTGCATAGATAAAGTCCTTAAATATAAAATTAGTAGAAAGAATATGAGATGCTCATATGATGAGTATCATGAAACTCATATTTGGAATACTGTCTATTCAAAACAGTTCCTAGTCGATTCAGCCGCCGCTAAGAAGGATATAGGCCGCTCGAGTTTGAGACTATTATCTGCGATGTGAGTACCATGTTTCATTGGTAGGCGACATTGTGATGTCCAAGCATGCAGATAAGTGCTCCTTGTAGAGTGCACTGAACAACCCTCCATAAAGGACTTTCCAAGTGGTTCTCACACATCGAGTGGAAACGTCCTAGTTTATGGTTGTACACCATTAGTCCTTATGACTCGGGACAACATTGAGACTCTATATGCTAGCGTTACACTTTGACTTGTTACCGATTCTCATGGGGTCATCAGGTGGCAAGGTTGGGTGTTCTGTCGAAACATATAGGAGTTGATGCATTGTAGTCGGGGATTCACTGCTTACCTTCGGGTATGCATATCCTATGTGTATGTAGTATGAAATCTCTGATCAGAGTGTTGGTGGTAATTATGAAAGGGGTTTCATAAATTACACCATCGATGCAACTACGACATTACACATAGTATCGATTCTTTGACGACTCTCGATATACCAATAGTTTTCGAATCGGTCGGAATATATGAGTTGAAAGGATCGTACTGTACGCTAACCATAATTGAATGCTTCTTGCAGGCACTATCGTTTGATACCTAGGGAATCATGTAAGCGATGTTGCTAAGCGTTTAACATGATTGGTTGGGTACTACCAGATTTGAGTTCTGACGTTCTTATTATCAAGGAGTTGATAAGTAAGAATGGAGCAATTGGGGTATACTTATATAAAGACATGTTTAGTCCCGAATCACATTGAGATGTGAACCAACGGCTAGTTGTATCATTGAACCATTGAGGGTCACACAAGTGCTAACTTTCTATATCCCGTTGAGAAATAAAAATATTTCAATGTGTTGAACGGCTTATAAAGGAGTTTATAAGCCTAAAGAAAAATAGAAGTATGACTTCTGTGAGGGGAATGTAACTTTTAATTTGTGGAAGTGTTCCTAAATTAAAATTTGACGAAATAAATAATGTATTTGAAACTTGTGATTTTCATAAACATTATTATGGACTAAATTAAATTAATTCAAGTGTTGAATTAATTAAACACTAGTGGGCCTAGTAGAGCCCAAATAATTAAATTAATTCAAATGTTGAATTAATTAAATAATATTGGGTCTTGTAGAGCCCAATTAGAAATAATTATTTAACTAATAGGTTTGAGTAAATTCAAGTAAAGTTTAAATGGTCTCAAATATGTTTGAGACATTTAAATAAAAGTCTATGTGCTTTGTAATTGTTACAAATCCAAATAGAAAAGCATGCAAGGGAGGTGAAGGGTTGGGGCAACTTTTTCATTGAACAATGCATGGCATGCTCATGCACTTTATCACTTTTTCAAGCACCAAGAAAAGTCTTCCTCCCCTTCTCTCCTCGAGTTTTGGCCGAAAATTTCTACCAAAAAAATACTCTCAATTTTCTTCTTCATTTTGGTTGAAGGAAATATACACTTCTCAAAGAAAAATTCCCTAAATTATCTAGTGCAAAATTAGAGTGGATCTACCTTGTTAGTGGTGGACTTAATTTGAAGGAAAGAAGGAATTTGAGCGAGGAGTGCTCAAAGAATCTTGTAGATTTTCTTCCTCCAAGAGCTTAGTTGTTTGACAATTAAGTTGGAGCCAAAACATAAATCCTTGTGATCGATAGATAATTTATTTTCTTAAACACACTATAAATGTCATTTTGTGTTTTATTGTATTTGCTACACACCATAGAGTTTAGGGTGCTCGGTTTCTGCATTAAAAAATAATTTTGAATCTTCTGTTGCGCATTCGGGCACCTTAATCGACCATCTTTCAATGATATGATGCGATCTATATGAATCAAGCAATAGTTATGAAGCTATATTATAAATTCCAGGTCGAATGCCAAAAAGGCACTACAAGAAAAATTTCAATCAACAACACTCATACGACAACGGTTTTTATTAAAACCTTTGTCTTTTTTGTTTTAACAACGGTTTTAACAAAAACCGTTGTCTTAGCCTAAAAAAACCCGCTTATAGACAACGGTTTTTTAAAAACCGTTGTCTTTTATATGTCTACGACAACGGTTTTTAAAAAACTGTTGTCTTTGATGTGTCTACGACAACGGTTTTTTAAAAACCGTTGTCTATGAGCGTTTTTTTTTGGGTTACAACAACTGTTTTTAAAAACTGTTGTCTAAGCGTTTTTTTTGGGCTACAACAACGGTTTTAACAACCGTTGTCTATGAGCGGTTTTTTTTGTAGACTACGACAACGGTTTTTAAAAACCGTTGTCTTTCGGATGGTTTTTTTGGGCTACTACAACGTTTTTTAAAAAATCGTTGTCTATATAAGATTCTGTCAAGGGTCAAAGACAACGGTTTGTGTAAACCGTTGTCTTTCGGATGGTTTTTTAACTACAACAATGGTTTTTTCAAACGTTGTCGTTTCTTAGGGTTTTATTTGGTTAATGACAACGGTTTTCGAAAAAACGTTGTCGTAGTTTCTAATTTTTTTAAAAAAATCAGTTAATATTTAGCGACTGTTTTATGTCAAACCGTCGCTAATTTAAATTTAGCGACGATTATAACAAACCCGTCGCTAAATTTAGCGACGATTTACTTCCATTCGTCGCTAAAACTAACGACGGATTTTAACATCCCGTCGCCGATATAATTTAGCGACGGTTTATAAATCTGTAGCAAATTTAAATTTTTGACGTTTTAAATTAGCGACGAAATAACCGTCGCTAAGTTAATAGATGCGACGGTTGTTTAAAAAACTGTCGCTAATAGCGATGGCCTAAGTAACCGACGCAAATAGCGACGGTTTGATTATAGTAGTCGCTCATAGCGACAGTTTATACAAAAACCGTCGCTACTAGCGACGGTTTAATCAAAAACTGTCGCACAGCTGTTATAAATATCCGCCTCCTTGCTCATTTTCTTCGCACATCAAACTCATTTACTTTGTCAGTTTACTTTTCAAATTTTTTTTTCTCCAACAATTTTTATTAAACTTCAATTAAGTTAAAGATTATAAATATATTAATATTAATTTTGTAAGTTTGTTAGTTTTTGTGTTTGGTTTATTAAATTATAACCGTAAATTTTTTTTTTATTTTACAAAAATAATTAGCGACGGAAATTATAATAAAAACCGTCGCTAATTAGCGACGGTGATTATGAACTAAACAGTCGCTACTTAGCGACGGACAAACAAAACCATCGCCATTAGCGACGGAATTGTTTAGAAAAACCGTCGTACAATTTTGTATTACCACGATTTTTCAATGCTACGACAACAGTTTTTCACCGTCATCTTTAGTCGTCTACGACCACAGTTTTTTACCGTTGTCTTTGTGCGCTCCCTTTAACCACATGGCCTTTAACAACGGTTTTACAAGATCTACGACAACAGTTTTTCACCGTCGTCTTTTATGTCTACGACCACGGTTTTTCACCGTCATCTTTGAGATTACCATTTAACCACAGGGGCTTTAACAACAGTTTTTTTGACCTACGACAACGGTTAAAAACCGTTGTCATTCGCCTTTTTTCTTGTAGTGAGGTCCTAAAATCAATAATAAACATCTCACCTTTCTATCTTACACTGTGATTTGATTTGGTAATCCAATTGCTTCAATATTCCTATATTCATAAATTCTGTGATAATTCATGTTGAAAGGATCGGTTAGGGGGATCATCGTTGAGCAACAATAACTCGGTTCTTGAAATATAGAACACCGATTAATTAAATCGAGTTTGGTGTTAAAACCAAGCGAAAGACACTCGAAATAATCCTTCGTAGAAACCGATTAAATATTTTGTAAAGCATTTAAAATACATGCAAGTTGAATGAGTAAAAATATTTGGTTGAAAAATCTTATCAAAAACTTGGTATGCAATATTTTGGTATTTGAAGAACACATAAAATGCTTCAACAATGCTTCTTTAAAACAGTGGAAATGATAAGTAAATGCAATAAACAAATAGACACGAATTTGTTTATGGATGTTCGGAGACTTCAAATGCTCCTATGTCACCCCTTCTTCCCCTTGGAAAGGATTCACTTGAAGAATTGATTTATACAACACCTTGTACAAACTCACTCCAGAAGGGCAGCACCCAACTAGAACTCCTTGCACTGAAGATTGCAGGAAGCACCTCAAAATCAGCATATTGTTTAATGTCACATATTTAAAGACTACAAACACATTGTTTTACGTCTTTGTGTGAAGACACACTCAACTAATATTTGAAATTCAACTATCTTCTATATGTGTGAGTGATTGTGTGTGAGGAATTTATCCTTTATAGTGTACATCTCAAATATATCCTCACACAAAGGCTTGTGCTCTCAACTAGCTGATTTCTTTATGCTAACTTTCCATTCTTTGAATCCTCTTCAAAATCTCTTGTTTGATCTTCAAGATGTTGTATTTATAGGCTCCAACAATGATATATACGTTAGATACAAGAATATGACCGTTTCAAAATTTTATGTACTGTTTCTGAAATTGCAACTGTCAAATTTGCCTTGCTGGACATTTTCCCAAGCTTAAACTGGTCAACTCTAGTAAACTCAGCTGGTAGTTCAGTTCCTGGTCTTCAATTAAGTTGGTCAACAGCTGGTTCAGTTCAGTTGGTCAGCTGCTGGTTCAGTTCAGTTGGTCAGCTGCTGGTTCAATTCAACTGGTTCAGTTCAGTTGGTCAGCTGCTGGTTCGGTTCAGTTCAGTTGGTCAGCTGCTGGTTTTAGCTGGTGTGCTGAAATCAGCCTAGTTGATTTCAGTTTGTGCAAAATCAGTAGCTTCATCGTCATTTATCAGCATCTTAAACTTTGATTCATACTTTGACTTCTGAAGATGATTTGTAGATCATCGTCTTATCTTTTCAACGCATACTAAATCGCTTCATTTCATAATTGAGCTGAGACATATGAACGAAATACCGCAATTGATCATACCCAACTGATTGCTGTTTTCGTGCAATCAGTTCGATAATTCAGCGATCAGTTCGACCTTGATAATATCCGAGTTTGTCCAACTGACGTGAAATACGACTTGTTCCAAATGAGTTTTCTGATCAGTCAAGTTGGCAGTTGTCATTTGATTAAATTTAGTGCTTGGACACACTTTAAAATTACAAAAAAAATCTTAATAATTCGAAATTAATTCAAAAAATTCTGAAATTTTCACAGTAGGTGTATTTTATATTTTTGTATAGAAAGTTTTTTCTAATTCTAAACTCATTCTACCCAGATCGTTAATTTTCAAGCTAGTTGACTATGGGTATTTCCGGCCCGAAAAAAGAAACTTAATTGCTCTGCTGTTTCTGGCCATGGACTGAACCTTGAGCATCATACTGGCATCATGTTTGACATTTTCCTTTCTATACTCAAGTTCAAAAACAGTGTACATGATTGAAATCAAGAAGCATCAAAATTGAAGATAACCATAATGTTCACTAACCCCAATTCAAATTTAGCTTCAGTGTCACTATTTTGTATTGCTTTTACAACTTACTTTTATTACATCAGGAGCTTGATCAGGACCATAACCAATTGTCAACTGATATTCACCTTTTAGGGTTTTCTCTATTCTTGATATGAATACAGATGGATTTTGATCCCTTCAATCGTTTAGATCTCCTCCATAATCAGCTGTCACTGAATCCCCGGACAATACCTTCACATATATCAGACAATACAACAAGAAATTATGATAATGTATACAAAGATTTGCTCATTAGATCTATGTTAGACTCCCACGTGTTTCGAACGCAAATTAGCATCAAAATTCTAGGGGTGACTTGTACAGCTTGAAGAAACATCTCTCATGCATGGTGGTATATTTTTATTCCCGTATAGCATTTAACTTCAGGTGTTGCGCTACTTGTGCTGTGATCGGATATCATCCTATAATGTTATGAATAGGCCATAATATCAACGGTTTCTTGAAAATAATTTATGCAAATTGTTAGTAAACTTATTATAACTAGCATACATTGTCCACTTTCTAAAATCCAAAATTTTTGAAAATTATTAAAATAATTATTTGTCTTTATCTAAAAAATTTGAATTTTTAATGACGATATCAATCAACCATATTCAAAAACTATTGTAAAAATCATAAAATGAAAAATGAGACAATTTTCATGAATTCTAAAAAATTATTAAAACTAATTTTTTTTTTTTGAGATTTTAATTTTAGAATAATTTTCAGATTCTTTTATACAAAAGTTAATTAACAATAGAAAATTTCAATGTATATACGCCTGGTAGTACATATATAGTGTGTGGCCAAGCGGGCTTTTGCTGGGCTTAAATTTTTTAAATAATATAATTTTATATATGAGATTTTTTTTAATTTTGAGATAAAAAAATTTATTACGGCCCACTAAAAATATTATTTAAATTTTTTTGTTAAGCTGATTTCGAAATGCTAGTTATACTTTATTTAGTATATGGACGTATATCATACGTACGAAGGAATACTTTTATAAATAAACATTGACGAAATTGTAATTATAATAATTATTTGGCCAATGTGGACTTATTATTATTACTTTTTATTTTTTTTTATCAGACATTATCACATATAATTTAAATGACCAATGTTATTTGCATTTCATTTATATTATCTACGCTCAGCTCCTTTATAAATAAAGTTGTTCTTATAGAGTTGAATCACTGTAGCTTAATGTAATTATTTTGGATCATCCACTTGAGACTCCAGTGATTATATTGGCATTTGTATGACCAATATGCCCATCCAAATGTGGCTCTTCCATACACATTTAACTGAGCACTTGCATATCTTTGGTAGTCTTGCATTCCTGCGTTTTGAACTGCCCATTCACCGGTCCATTCTCCTGCGTCAAGAGATGATATCGTAGGACTCGAGTCAAATATGAATGAAACAAATATGTGAAGCCTTGCCTTACACACCAAATTTCTGACTCGATTTATGGAAACAAGCCACAAATTTTTCTAGCAAACTGTGTTATTTATTTTCCCATGATGAATAATGGAGCAAAATAGTTAAAGAAATCCACTGAGAGAAACCAACTTACCAACAAAACTTAGAGGACCATTGGTCTGAGTCACTTGTTGCAAACTATTTGCTCTCTGATTATTGATGTAATCGATGTTCTGTTGGACGTTTAGCTTTGAAAAATAATCCCAGTAAAGATTGTAGTAGTGAACGTCAATGACCGAAAGGGAGAGGCCACCGGCTAGGGGAAGGAGTTCTGTGTTGCTAGCATCTCCCAATCTGTTGGATAAGATGACATAAGAACTTGAAGTATACTTCCTCACTGCATTGTATCCTGCTCTATAGTAGTTGCTCAAGTCGTCTAAAGTCACCCCTGGTGCTAACGGCTCGTTCATGAGCTCGATCGCTGCTAGACCTAGCCGATTACCATACCTGAAACACACAGACACAAGTTGAGAACACATGCTTAGAGGAATGAATTGAGCCCATGACTTCACTAGGGGGCGTGGGACGGGACAAGATGAGGCTGAGTGAGATGATCATCGACCCTCTCCCAAATTCTTGAACAGCCCATATGATCTAAATCTTTGTTTTCCAAAACCTTTTAGCAAGAAAATCGATTACAGCAACTGTCTGTGGGATGTACGAGGCACCCCACTCTTGATATCCGTCTCGTGTTCCACTATGATCGTTTCCATTCTGTGATCCCGGAGCTGCATGAAGATCAACTATCACCTTTATATTGTACTGCCTGCATACAATATACACACATCTTTAATCTAATCAACAAATAACTACCCTCCGTTCACTTGTAATAAATAAAAAGAGAGATCCAATTTGCACCCCTGACTAATTCCTACACATTGGCCATATCACAATTAATCAATACACTTACTCTGCCCACGTGAAAGCATTATCCAGAGCCTGTAATGAGCCGGCGACAAACGGTTTCGGCGCAGGGTCATACATAATCCACCACCCGACCGGTATTCGAACAGCGGTGAGCCCATTCTGAGACATGAACCTGAAATCATCTGCTACAATGTAGGTTCTCCAATGGTTCTGTTTTATACGTAATGACAAAATATTCGTTAATCCCAATTCAAATTTTGTGACACCATCACTTATTATACATCTCTCGTTACAAATTACCTTCATTACTGCAGGAGCTTGAGCAGGACCATAACCATTAGTCAACTGATATTCACCTTGTAAGGTGTTCACAATTGTTAGTTTGAATACAGATGGATTTTGGTCCCCCCAATCATTTGGATTCCCTCCATAATCAGCTGTCACTGAATTCCCAGATAAAGCCTTCACATATATCACATAACACAAGAACAAATTTTCAGAATCTATGCATAAATTTTCTCAGTTAGATCCCTGTTAAGCATATGTGAGTCCAAGAATGGGATTTCAGCCCAAATACTTCGTTTGTAATACAAATGGCACTAACAATACCTGCAAATAAAGGCCATTAGGTGCAAGAATACGGATTCTGAGAGGATCGGTGCCATTCCTTACAATAACAAAGGTTTCAGTGCTCCCAGGTTGAGTTGCTTGAGCAATCGCTGTTCCACCCATTATCCCGATGAAGCCTTTGTTGAACACTCTGAAGTTGAACGTTCTCTCATCAATTCTCCATAACTACACCAATATACATTATATTAATACCGATTATAATACAAACAAAAATTATTTTACACAAAACTCTTACATACCCTGAAAGTCTCCCAGCCGGAGGCGGCAGTGCGGTTGGCCACTAAGATGGATCCACCGCCGCTTTCGGCACAGAGATACATGTTCAGACTTGTGGACTTGATCTGCACCTGAGTTCCATCCTGCATTAGAACAATCAAAATAACATAATTATTAATTAGTTCAACAGTTTTATATATGATAATTCATTGACTGATTCATAAATTTAAGAATCAAGATTGTATTTATTACAAGAAGATCTTTGTTTGGTATCCCATTAAAGAGATCAGGTGTCATCCAGCCTTCAGCAACAAGCCATGCACCAAGGTTTACTGATTTATAGGGTGGATTCTGTGCACAAGTTCTCTTCAGTATTGCTGCACATAAAATAACAAATGACCACAAACAAATTGAATCAACTCTTTTCATTTTTGTTTTCATGGGAAATGGAAAGAGTTATGGGGATATTTATGGAGATACTTCCATGGCTGACCAAGAATTTCTTGTGGGGTCCCATAATCACTTTTTGTGAAAAGATGAAGTTCGAATAACTTTATTATAAAGGCATCTGACTTTTTAAATTTTTTTTTCAAATATAAACAGTTTCTTTAAACAGAAACTCAACAACAGGGATGTCAAAATCAGACACAACTTATCAACTCGATATGATTTAATCTGAAAAAAATCAGGTTTGGATTTAGAGTTTTCGGGTTCGGGTTGGACCGATAGCTGACCCGAAAAAAATGATCGGGTTGGGTTGGGTTCGAGTGTACCCGGGTTGAAAGGAAAATTTTAATTTTTTTTAAAAAATAATATTAATAAATATTGTCTATATTTTTATATATTGTATATCTGAAAAAATATTTATTGTATATTATATCATAAATATTCAAAATTTAATATTTACCTTGAACATTTTTTATTTTTTAAACAATTATTTATTTAATTTAGTAAATATATTTTATTTTTCTACGATTAGACTTTCAAATTTGAATCATATATTTGAGAGAGATTTTATTATTATATTTAAATTAAAATATTATTATTAATTTTAATTTTATTTAATTTTCTTTAAAAAATTTTAAAAAATTCAAAATCGAGTTAATCGGGTTGATTTGAGTTCGAGTTAATCAGGTTGAATAATTTTTGAATAGTATTATTGCTCGACCCGACCCGAACCACACAACTTACCTGAATCGACACTCTTCGACTAGCTATAATTTTGTTTGTCAACCTTTTTCTCTTCCAAATCTGAAGTCATCAAATATCTGCCAAAACTATATTATCTTTTATGGTTGTCCAGTGCTCTTAACGTGCCAAAAAGACTTGTTGCATCGCATGTTTTTTTTTCCCTAAATTTTAGATTTTTTTAATATAGATATCTCATATTTTATTATTCAACGATTCGGTTAATGATGTAAACCTAAATTGGCAATTCGGCAAAGCCATGTTCTCATCGGTCAAAATTCAGACGAAATTTAATGGAAGACTTTTGGTTGGTCGTGGTGTTTTGAATATTCTAGATCGATAAAGCGTGTAATATTCTATTATAGATTAAAAATGTATTAAAATATTATAATTTTTTTTATAAGCTATAAATTGTTAATTATCAAAAAAAATATAGAAGCAAGTCATAGAAAATATATATACACATGTTTATTTGTGTTTTTAGACTTCTCAAAGGGTTGTCATCCAATTTAGCATAAGTTCGTTTATTTCAAAGCATTTCGTAAAAATCCGACGGTCCATTCTTTCTGAGAATAAATAACAATTAATTTTTGGTTATGCATCGGTACTTTTTCTAAAGTTTTGACAAAGTCGACATCTATAATAATAGTTTCATTATTTACTCGAAAATAAAATTTAAATGGAATATGACAACTAAGATTTTATCCATTTAGATGAACTAGAATGTAGTGCGTGCAAACTACACGTCAGTTATATATTTTTTGTGCATAATAATTGTTTTTGTGTGATAAAACAATCGTAAAATGGTTATTGAGCTGTTGTACAGTTTAAAAGATTAAAGTTACACCGTTATAAATTTTGATAAAACGACAAGTATTTGATCTTACAATTATTATTACAGTCAGTGTCACATGTTCGATTCTTATTTATTGCAAATATTGTAATTATTGGGAAGAATTGTTGGGGAAACTTCCTCTACTTGGTAGAGTAATCGAACATGGTGCTTCAGTACTTATACTGTTTAAACGATTAGAGTTGCATCGTCACAACCAATTATAAATTTTGTTAAAACGGCAAGCATTTTTGATCCTACAATTATAATAAAAGTTTTTAAAAATTAAAATTAAAATATCTAATAAAAATAAATTTTATAACATATAGAACATCATGTAATTGAAAAATTTCAACGAAAATGTTTATTATCCAAACACAAATAAAATAAACATAATAAAAATGTTAATATTAATTGATATTTTTATTTACTTGATATTAATATCGTACCAATTTTTTCGTAATTTTTATTTAAAATTAATTTTTGTGTTTTTGAATCCTTATTTTGAATTATTATTTCTATGCGAAGATCTCAGAGCCTTGATTTGTTCATATTTAATCTAAAGATCGAAAGAATTTCCAGGAGATTTAAGAAAAGTAATAAGAAAAGAAGTAAAGCAAATGGCGGATAACAGAGATAACAACAATAATACACCATATTATCACGTGCATGTGTGATCAATTTTCATGGGAATTGAGAATCGAAGTTATCACTAGTGGAGTTCACATATAACAACAGTTTTCAGTCATTTATAAGTACGACTTCCTACGAGGTACTATATGGAAGAAAATGCAGATCGCCTATTCACTGGGATGAAGTTGGCGAGAGATTAGAACTTGGTGTTATGAAGAGAAGGAGTAAAAATCCGAGACAAGATGAAGACTGCTCATAGTCGTCAAAAGAGCTACGCTGACAAGAGAATGAGGGACCTCAAATTTGCCGTAGGAGTCCACGTCTTCGTAAAAATAACACTTATGAAGGGTGTTATGAGATTTGAGAAAAAGGCAAATTAAGTCCGATATTCATAGGACCATTAGAGATTCTCGAAAAAGTGGGAACACTAGTCTATCGAGTAGCTAGCAATGCTGTCGAATCTGACAGGTGTACACAATGTGTTCCGTGTTTCTGTGCTAAGAATGTACATGACAAATCCTTCACGTGTACTAAGCTTTGAAACGTTACAGCTATCACCGAACCTGTCATACGAGGAGAAGCTTATTCAGATCTTAGACCTACGGGAGAGGAGACTACGGAACAAAGTTACCAAGTTGGTCAAAGTCAAGTGGCTGAACCATTACGACGAGGAAACTACTTGGGAGACCGAAACTGACATGAGGAGTCGCTACCCAGAGTTGTTTGGTAAGTCTTAATTTCGAGGACGGAATTTATTTAAGGGGAGAGGAACTGTAGTGCCCAAAAAAACTAGAACACGTAAACCACATACATGATTGAATTAATTGATTTATTTAGTTAATAATTTAAGCAATGCATGTTATGTGTTAAATTATCTTAAAAGTATATTTATTTATTTTATTAAGCAATATAAAATGTATTCATGAGTTTTATCTTTCATACGAATATTCGATGTCGAACCGAGAAAGAAGACCGAAAACGAATAAGATGTAAAAAATTTAAAGTTATCATTTTTATTTTAAGTCAATAAATTTAATATTTTAAAATATTAATAAATTTTAGCATTTAAGGGCTAAAATTAAATTATCGGGTGAAAAAGAGACATTAAGCATTTTATTTAGCAAAATTAGAAAATAAGGAATTTAAATACGTCCAATGGAAATAAAATGTTTTAATAATTATTTTTATGACTTAATTAATTAAATTAGGTAATATTTAATTATGGATAAAATTTTAAAATTGTATGACACTTAATTTAAAATTTTGAAACTAGTAATTTAAATTGTAAAGGCTTAATTAGTAAATTTAATTAGTGTTTTAATTAAACTAAAACACCTAATAAAATCTATAATAGAGCCCTAACACTACCTCACTTGCAAACTCACACACACCACACAACACACACCAAAAACACACACTAAACTCATATACACATTGGCCGAGGGTTTAAACCCCCCCCCCCCCCCCCCCTTCCCTTGGGTTGGATTTTTTTTCAATTTTCTCCATCAGCAAGCTAAAGCCAACTATTACACTATAATCCTTGATTAATTTAGTCACTTTTCAAGCCATTAAACATAGCAATCCGTCTCTGTTCTGTCTTCATTTTTCCACACGTTCGTTTGTCGATATTGCATGCATTTTAACGCAAAGACATGTCTAAACCTTTCATTTATGCATCGATCATATTGTATACTGTATTTTGATATAAAATATGCATGAAAACTCATTGGTTTAATTTTATATATATATATATATGTGTGTGTGTGTGTGTGTGTTCTGTCTTCATTTTTTCACGCGTTCGATTGTCGATATTGCATGCATTTTAACGCAAAGACATGTCTAAACCTTTCATTTATGCATCGATCATATTGTATACTGTATTTTGATATAAAATATGCATGAAAACTCATTGGTTTAATTTTATATATATATATATATGTGTGTGTGTGTGTGTGTGTTCTGTCTTCATTTTTTCACGCGTTCGATTGTCGATATTGCATGCATTTTAACGCAAAGACATGTCTAAACCTTTCATTTATGCATCGANCATGAACTTCAACTTTACTCGAGTTTTGATCGTCGTTTTCGTTAGACAGGCTAGACCAGGGTGCATAGCCAGGGTCTAGGTGAGATCTTAGGGTCCCAAGGTAGGTCTGGTAATGGTTGGCTAGGGTTCGGTTGGGTGGAGTCGAAAACATTAGCTTGCGCGCATATGGAGAGCCTCAACTAGGGTGCACGGTTTTGTGTGGATTCAAGGGGCTGTGGTGCGTTATGGGCTTGAACGGGCTGGACCAGAGGCTTAAGTTATGTCTAAGGGTCAAGTCTATGGCTTGGTTCGGGTATGGTTCGAGTTAAAATCGATAGGAAGTCGTACGAAACGTATAGGTGTCATAGTGTCACTCTTTGGGCAGCTTGTATCTAAATTGTTCGTTGTGTATGGTACGAGGTTTGGGTGTGGAGCCCAAAATCCAGTACACGTAAAACCCATGCATTTATTTAATTGTTAATTCATTTATTTGAATTTAAAAATGAGATTTAGCCATGCATGACTTATTTAAATGCATTATTTTAAATTAATCACGTTTATGTGATGTACGTTAAAATATTTTCTAGAGTTTCTTGTTTCAAGCGATTATTCGAGGCGGGATCGAGGAATAGAGACAGGCGACGCTTGTGGCAATTTTAAATGTGGTATTTATTTTAAGTTAATACTTGGGGCGTTTTAATTAATTTATTAAGTTTCAGTATTTTAAAAGCCTAAATTATTTATTTAAGTTATTTTAGGATTTTAAAACTTTTAGAGTTGAGCATTTATGCATTTTATTTAAATTAGGGGATTTTATTGGAGTGTGTAGTAATTTACTATTTTGATTAACTTGTTAATTGAGTTAAAATTTTAAATTAGCTTTTAATTAGTAATTAAGCTAAATTTTCTCCTAATTATCACGAAACACACGCACACACCCTCTAACACACACACAAATATCGGCTAACGCACACACACTTCATTGTCCACTTTCATAATTTTTAAAAGAGAAAACCTAGGGTTCTAAAAGCTAGAGAGGCCGCCCCTTCTCCTTCAGTTTTTCCAACAAATTTTCGTGAGTCTCTCCAAGAGAAAAATCGAGCCACAATCGTCCCGGATCAATCCTCGCGCCATCTCTGCTTCGGTGTCGTCGTTTCGGTAACGTTAAAGATTTAAAGGCACATATATTATGTTTCTTTCTGTGTTGATTATGTCATAGTATGCATTGCAATGTATTTTGTATGAAAATCATGTGAATGTTGTGTAGAAGTTTGATCAATTATGTTTAGATCACTTTTGAAACCGTTTTTGGATCTAAAATCACGTTTTTTCTGTCTTTTTTAATACTGCGAGTTTTCGGTCGTGATTTTGAGAAAACTTTCAACAAAAAAATCGTCGAACTTTTTGATATCTTTGATTTGATATAAAATTCAAAAATTTTGGATAAAAATTGAGTGAGTTATGGCGTTTTTGGTGGGATTGCTCAAACTGCGTTTTTCAGAAAATTATGTATTGATGTGTTCTTGAAGTTTTATTGTTGCAGGCTTCGTTGGGGATCGACGGGTGATCGATGCTGCGTATATGTATATTGTTAATGATGTTGGGATGGTTATTGACGTTTTTTTTCGTGTCGTTAGGCACTTGGGAGAACGAGTAGTCGTAAAAACTATTTTGGTGTCAAAATTTGAGGTTATGGGTTTTATTACGTTGCGTGTGGTGCGTCGTTTCTTTGGGAATGTTTGGGACGTTTTGTGGAGTCGAGTTAGTGCCATGGTTTCTTAAGATGAGTCTCGAGGCGTTGTTCATTGTCTGTGTAATCGAAGTTGGAGAAAATAAGCTTCTAAGTCGCAGGTCCAGTGCACTCGGCGCCCGAGCGGTAATATAATACCGCCCGAGCGCCACTCCTTCTGTCCGAGGGTAGCGTCCAGTATACCTGGCGCTCGAGCGGTAATATATTAACGCCCGAGCGCGGCCCCATCTGTAGGAAATGTTTGGTTTTCACTTAGTTGTAGGTTCAAATAGTGAGTTCATGTCTTTTATTGTTGGGAAATGTTCACACAGCACTTTAAGTATTGTTCGGGGTTCGATGTCAGGGTTATTATGATTAAACGAGGTCAAGTCCCGAATGAACTAGAATGTCCTAAGCTACTTAGCCACTTCGGTGGTGAGCACAACGAATACGTCTAAGCTATGAAAAATTAAGTGCGTGAATCATGTTAGTATGTGCAGCAGTGGCCCCAAAGCGAGCTCCAACGAATCTCTCAACGCCAAGTAAGTATGTTCGACGTGCAAAGAAAATATTTTCAAGTTTTTGAGGTATGCTAAATGTCTTGTGACCAACTTATGTTTAGGATTGGAAAGCGTTAAACTATGAACGGAGACCAATCCGCCCGTTAAATTATGAACGGGTATAGATCGAAATTGGAAAGCGTTAAATTATGAACGTGGACCAATCAGTCCGTTAAATTATGAACGGGGATCTCATGTATGTGGCAGTGGATACGTCACTGTCATCCCAGTACTGTGGTTAGTCTGATCAGGCGATTATGTTATGGGTCACTTGCTTTGAAACATGCCTCTACGCAAAAATGATGAGATTATGTATGTTCAAGTACGTTCTAGTAAGCAGCATGTTTAAGAAAGGTTTTATGGTGATGGCACGTCTATGTATGTATGTACATATGTTCAAGCTTTTGATATGAAAGTTCAAGTTTTAAGTATGTAAGCTCTATTTTGAAGTTTCATGTGGTTTTATTACGTATTATTCGTTACTTCCAGTTATACGTGTTGAGTCTTTAGACTCACTAGACTTGATCGATGAAGGTGAGGATGTTTATGAGGAGGCTGGAGGTGGGGACCAAGTAGCAGGCTTGGACTGAGCGGGAGGCTAAACCCGAGGACCGCCATGTTTTAAGTTTTATGAAAACATTCATTTCTTATGTCAAACTTTGAATTTCAAATCTTTTGTTGCAACAACTTGAGAGACGTACAGTTTTACTTCTTTTATCGAATTTTGAATGTGCACTTTTTATTTAAGAAAATTTTTAATTCTTCCGCAAATTTTAAGTAGAAAAAGTACGGTACGTTACAGTTGGTATCAGAGCGATTCTCTTGTAAAGGGTTACGCCTACTGCCAGTCGCAAGAAGCTCACGAAGTCACACCTCAAGTCTGTAAGTTTTAAAGTTTTGCATTATGTATGTAGTAATCATTGAATCATGATTTCAGCATGTCCATGTTTTTAATTCAAATTACGTGCATCTTATGCTATTAGTATCATGTTCATGCACATTGGGTTTACGTGGTGAGTAAATTGTTGGAACAGTATGCCTCCCAGACGTGTGATTAACCGCGAAGCTAGAGAGGAGAACCGAGAGGCCCGAGATGAGGAGAGGGTCACTCCTCCTCGTTCACCTCCAGATATGCAGGCGCAGATGCTTGCAGGTATGACGCAGTTTTTCGCGCAGTTTGCGGGGAACCAGACTGCGGTTAATGTAGAGGCGAGGCCCCGACCAGAGGCCGTGTACGAAAGGTTTAGGAGGATGGATCCTAAGGAGTTCTCGGGGTCTACTGACCCGATGATAGCTGAGGGATGGATTAAGTCCATCGAAGTAATCTTTGATTTCATGGAGCTGGCAGATGCAGACCGAATATGGTGTGCCATATTCCTTCTAGCAGGGGGTGCCAGACGGTGGTGGGAGAGTGCGTCAGTGTCAGTGAATTTGCGAACACTGACTTGGGATGGTTTTAAGGAGGTTTTCTACTCCAAGTACTTCACTGAGGAAGTACGCTCCCGATTGACTAGGGAGTTCATGGCGCTGCGACAGGGAGATAGCAGCGTAGCAGAATTTGTGAGAAAGTTTGAGAGGGGGTGTTACTTTGTACCCCTAATAGATAATGATGCCAGAGAAAAGCTGAGGCATTTTATGGATGGGTTGTGGCAGATCTTGCGCCGAGATGTCCGAGTAGCTGGTTCTACTACATATGCAGGTGCCGCGTCTAGGGCTTTGGCGGCAGAACAGGATCAGAGGGATATTGAGGTTGACAGGCAGGGCAAGAGGCTTACTAGGCACCACCGCATCAGCAGCAGCAGCATAAGAGGCCTTACCAGGGGCCGCCTTAGGGCAAGGGTCCGATTCAGTAGCAGGGGGTGCCTCAGAAGCCCGTTGTTTTTCCAGTGTGTCCTAAGTGCAACCGCCACCACCTGGGGCAATGTTTATATGGATCGGGCAAATGTTTCAAATGTGGAGCCAGTGACCACATGCTGAAGGAGTGCCCACAGTGGAAACAGCCAACCCAAAGAAGAGTGTTCGCCATGCATGCACAAGAAGCAAACCCAGACACGACTTTGCTGACCGGTAAACTTTTCTCCCTAAGCTCAGTATTATTTTTGCCTTGCATGTTTTGAATTTTAATGGGGATTGTTAAGGTGCTATTAATATTTTTTTGAGTGATTTGGGATAGTAATTTTCTACTATGCTTGAGGTTAATGTTAGAATTTTTGGGGATATAAGTTTGTGTTGTGCTAACGTCTTTCAGGAAATATTTTCATTAAGAGAATAGTCACTCAGGCCCTGATAAACCTAGGAGCCACCCATTCTTTCATATCAGAGACGTTCGCCAGTCACTTGGATATCAAGATGATTGGTCTCGACGTGAATTACTCAGTGACAGTCCCATCAGGAGAAGAATTATCAGCAACTAGTGTGGTCAGGGACATTGATCTGGAATTGCAAGGCCACCTAGTGTATGCCAACTTGATCGTCTTGCCAATGTCGGAATTCGATATTATCTTGGGTATGGACTGGTTGACAAAGAACATAGTCTTGATCGACTTTCAGAAGAGATCAGTTTTGGTTAGACTATTGGGCATGGAGCAGTTTCTGTTTGAACCAGTCAGATGGAGAAGTTTCCCTCGTATGATCTCCTGCATGCAGGCTAGGAGACTTATTTCTAAGGGATGTCAGGCTTTCTTGGCCAACATCGTATCCACACCTGACATGACCACTCAGTCGTTATCAGACGTGCCAGTAGTCAGAGACTTCCCAGACTTCTTTCCCGATGACATCACAGGTCTTCCACCAGAGAGAGAGGTGGAGTTTGCTATCGATCTTATGCCAGGCACAGTGCCAATCTCTAAGGCACCGTACCGACTAGCTCCAGCTGAGATGTTAGAGCTCAAACAGCAGATTCAGGAGCTTCTGGACGATGAATTTATTCGCCCTAGTTTCTCTCCATGGGGCGCACCAGTGCTGTTTTTAAAGAAGAAGGATGGGAGCATGAGGCTGTGTATCGATTACCGAGAGCTGAACAAGGTAACGATCAAGAACAAATACCCACTTCCAAGGATCGATGACTTGTTCGATCAGTTGCAGGGAGCTTCAGTGTTCTCTAAGATAGATCTTCGATCGGGATATCATCAGCTGAAGGTGAAAGATGCAGATGTTTTCAAGACAGCCTTCAGAACCAGATATGGGCATTACGAGTTCTTAGTGATGCCGTTTGGATTGACGAATGCTCCAGCATTTTTCATGGACCTCATGAACCGAGTATTTCAACCTTACCTTGATCAGTTCGTCATAGTGTTTATTGGCGATATCCTTATTTACTCGAAAAGCCATGAGGAGCACAGTCAACATTTGAGCACGGTTTTACAGACCTTGCAGAGTCGCAAGTTATTTGCGATGTTCAGTAAGTGTGAGTTTTGGTTGTAGAAGGTAGCGTTTTTGGGGCATAGAGTGTCTAGCAGTGGTATTGAGGTAGATCCAGCTAAGGTAGCAGCCGTTAAGGAATGGGTCGAGCCGAAGAATGCTTCAGAGATCGGCAGTTTCCTAGGCCTAGCAGGCTACTACAGGAAATTTATTCAGGAATTTTCTTCGATAGCAGTGCACTCACTTCACTGACAAAGAAGAATGAAAAATTCGTGTGGAGTGATGAATGTCAGAAGAGCTTTGATACATTGAAGCAAGCTCTTATTTCAGCGCCGGTATTAGCCATGCCAGCAGGGCAAGGCGACTTTGTGTTGTACACCGATGCATCTAAGCTCAGTTTAGGCGCAGTATTGATGTAGCATGGTCGGGTTATAGCTTATGCTTCCAGGCAGTTGAAAGTGCACGAGAAGAACTACCTGACTCACGATCTTGAATTAACCGCAGTAGTCTTTAAGTTGAAGATTTGGAGACACTACTTGTAAGGTGAGAAATGCCAGATATTCACAGATCACAAGAGTCTCAAATACTTCTTCACACAGAAAGAACTGAATATGAGACAGAGACGGTGGTTAGAGCCGGTAAAAGACTACGATTGTGAAATTAGCTACCATCCAGGGAAAGCTAATGTTGTGGCAGATGCCTTGAGCCGTAAAGTCGTAGTCGTAGCACAGTTGTCAGTACAGATACCTCTTCAGTCCGAGATTCAGAAATTTGGTCTAGAGATTTATCGCAAGGGCAAAGCTCCGAGGCTGTCTAATCTGACAATCCAATATTCTTTGCTAGACCGTATCCGAGCAGGTCAGTCTTCAGATGAACAGTTACAGAAGTGGAGACTGAAGGATGAGGCCAAGGGCAGTGTACTCTACACAGTGTCAGAGGGTATTGTGAGATACAGAGGAAGAATGTGGGTGCCTAACGTAGATTCGATCAGAGAAGATATCTTATCAGAGGCACATGCATCTCCGTATTCAATCCACCCAGGAGGTACCAAGATGTACAAAGACCTGCAGATCTTGTATTGGTGGCCAGGGATGAAGAGAGACATCCGCAGATTTGTGTTCGAATGCCTCACTTGCCAGCAGGTGAAGGCAGAGCATCAGAGGCCAGCAGGAATGCTTAAGCCACTCCCCATCCCAGAGTGGAAATGGGAGAATGTTACAATGGACTTTGTGGTTGGTTTGCCGAGGTCAGTTAGAGGATCAAATTCTATTTGGGTGATAGTGGATCGACTCACTAAGTTGGCACGTTTCTTGCCAGTGAAGACGAATTTCTCCATGATGCAGTATGCGGAGCTTTATATCAGAGAGATCATTCGATTGCATGGAATCCAGTTATTATTGTGTCCGACAGGGACCCGAGGTTTACTTCATCCTTTTGGAAGAGTTTGCATGCAGCCATGGGGACAAAGTTGCTATTCAGTACAGCTTTTCAACCGCAGAAAGATGGCTAGTCTAAGCGAGTGATTCAGATTTTGGAGGACTTATTGCGAGCCTGTATGATCGATTTCCAAGGGACTTGGGAATCTAAGCTACCTCTAGTGGAGTTTACATACAACAACAGTTTTCAAGCATCTATAGGTATGGCTCCCTACGAGGCATTGTACGGAAGGAAGTGCAGATCGCCGATTCATTGGGATGAAGTCGGAGAGAGAGCAGAGCTTGGGTCAGAGATAGTTCAGCAGACTGCAGATGTGGTGGTCAAGATCCGAGATAGGATGAAGACCGCCCAGAGTCGCCAAAAGAGCTATGCTGACAAGAGGAGGAGAGATCTCGATATTGCCGTAGGTGACCACGTTTTTATAAAGATAGCACCTATGAAGAGTGTTATGAGATTTGGGAAGAGAGGGAAGCTGAGTCCGAGATTTATTGGACCTTTTGAAATTCTTGACAGAGTTGGGACACTAGCGTATCGTGTTGCCCTTCCGACGAATCTGGCCGGGGTACACAATGTGTTCCACGTCTCAATGCTGAGGAAGTACCTAGCTAATCCTTCGCATGTTCTGAGTTATGAGCCGTTGCAGTTGGCTCCAGACCTGTCTTACGAAGAGAGACCTATCCAAATCCTAGACAGACAGGAGCGTAGACTTCGGAACAAGACGACTAAGCTGGTCAAAGTCCGGTGGCTTAATCAATCAGTGGAAGAGGCCACTTGGGAGACTGAAGTAGACATGAGGCTTCGCTATCCGGAGTTGTTTGGTAAGATTTAATTTCGAGGACGAAATTTCTATAAGTGGGGGAGGAACTGTAGAGCCCAAAATCCAGTACACGTAAAACCCATGCACTTATTCAATTGTTAATTCATTTATTTGAATTTAAAAATGAGATTTATCCATGCATGACTTATTTAAATGCATTATTTTAAATTAATCACGTTTATGTGATGCACGTTAAAATATTTTCTAGAGTTTCTTGTTTCAGGCGATTATTCGAGGCGTGATCGAGGAAAAGAGACAGGCGACGCTTGTGGCAATTTTAAATGTGGTATTTATTTTAAGTTAATATTTGGGGCGTTTTAATTAATTTATTAAGTTTCAGTATTTTAAAAGCCTAAATTATTTATTTAAGTTATTTTAGGATTTTAAAACTTTCAGAGTTGAGCATTTATGCATTTTATTTAAATTAGGGGATTTTATTGGAGTGTGTAGTAATTTACTATTTTGATGAACTTGTTAATTGAGTTAAAATTTTAAATTAGCTTGTAATTAGTAATTAAGCTAAATTTTCTCCTAATTATCACTAAACACACGCACACACCCTCTAACACACACACAAATATCGGCTAACGCACACACACTTCATTGTCCACTTTCATAAATTTTAAAAAGAAAACCTAGGGTTCTAAAAGCTAGAGAGGCCGTCCTTTTTCCTTCAGTTTTTCCAACAAATTTTCGTGAGTCTCTCCAAGAGAAAAATCGAGCCACAATCGTCTTGGATCAATCCTCGCGCCATCTCCGCTTCGGTGTCGTCGTTTCGGTAACGTTAAAGATTTAAAAGCACGTATATTCTGTTTCTTTCTGCGTCGATCATGTCATAGTATGCGTTGCAATGTATTTTGTATGAAAATTATGTGAATGTTGTGTAGAAGTTTGAGCAATTATGTTTAGATCACTTTTGAAACCGTTTTTGGATCTAAAATCACGTTTTTTTCTGTCTTTTTAAATACTTCAAATTTTCAATCTTGATTTTGAGAAAAATTTCACAAAAATCGTAGAACTTTTTGATACCTTCGATTTGATACATAGTTCAAAAATTTTGGATAAAAATTGAGTGAGTTATGGCGTTTTTCGTGGGACTACTCAAATTGCGTTTTTCAGAAAATTATGTATTGATGTGTTCTTGAAGTTTTATTGTTGCAGGCTTCGTTGGGGATCAACGGGTGATCGTTGCTGCGTATAGTTATATTGTTAATGATGTTGGGATGGTTATTGACGTTTCGTTTTGTGTCGTTAGGCACTTGGGAGAACGAGTAGTCATAAAAACTATTTCGGTGTCAAATTTTGAGGTTATGGGTTTTATTATGTTGCGTGTGGTGCGTCGTTTCTTTGGGAATGTTTGGGACATTTTGTGGAGTTGAAATAGTGCCATGGTGTCCTAAGATGAGTCTCGAAGCGTTGTTCATTGTCTGTGTAATCGAAGTTGGAGAAAATAAGCTTCTAAGTCGCAGGATCAATGCACTCGACGCCCGAGCGGTAATATAGTACCGCCCGAACGCCACTCCTTCAGTCCGAGGGTAGCGTCCAGTATACCTGGCGCTCGAGCGGTAATATATTAACGCCCGAGCGTGGTCCCATCTGTAGGAAATGTTTGGTTTTCACTTAGTTGTAGGTTCAAATAGTGAGTTCATGTCTTTTATTGTTGGGAAATGTTCACACAACACTTTAAGTATTGTTCGGGGTTCGATGTCAGGGTTAGTATGATTAAACGAGGTCAATGTCCTAAGCTACTTAGCCACTTCGGTGGTGAGCACAACGAATACGTCTAAGCTATGAAATATTAAGTGCGTGAATCATGTTAGTATGTGCAGCAGTGGCCCCCAAGCGAGCTCCAACGAATCCCTCAACGCCAAGTATGTTCGACATGCAAAGAAAATATTTTCAAGTTTTTGAGGTATGCTAAATGTCTTGTGACCAACTTATGTTTAGGATTGGAAAGCGTTAAACTATGAACGGGGACCAATCCGCCCATTAAATTATGAATAGGTTTAGATCGAAATTGAAAAGCGTTAAATTATGAACGTGGACCAATCAGCCCGTTAAATTATGAACGGGCATCTCATGTATGTGGCAGTGGATACGTCCCTGTCATCCCAGTACTGTGGTTAGTCTGATCAAGCGATTATGTTATGGGTCACTTGCTTTGAAACATGTCTCTACGCAAAATTGATGAGATTATGTATGTTCAAGTACGTTCTAGTATGCAGCATGTTTAAGAAAGGTTTTATGGTGATGGCACGTCTATGTATGTATGTACATATGTTCAAGCTTTTGATATGCAAGTTCAAGTTTTAAGTATGTAAGCTCTATTTTCAAGTTGCATGTGGTTTTATTACGTATTATTCGTTACTTTCAGTTATACGTGTTGAGTCTTTAGACTCACTAGACTTAATCGATGCAGGTGAGGAAGTTTATGAGGAGGCCGGAGGTGGGGACCAAGGAGCAGGCTTGGACTGAGCGGGAGGCGAAACCCGAGGACCGCCATGTTTTAAGTTTTATGAAAACATTTATTTCTTATGTCAAACTTTGAATTTCAAATCTTTTGTAGCAACAAATTGAGAGACGTTCAGTTTTACTTCTTTTATCGAATTTTGAATGTTCACTTTTTATTTAAGAAAATTTTTAATTCTTCCGCAAATTTTAAGTAGAAAAAGTACGGTACGTTACATTGGGCATGGTTCGGGACTGGTCTAAGGCCTTGGACAGTAGCTTAGGATGTGTTTTATGTATGGGTCGAGTATCGAGTCGATTGGTACGTCCTAAATGGTTCTGTTTAATTCGGAAAGTCGTACGTGTCTGAATGCACCTTAGGGGCTGTATTGATATAAATTTTAGTATGTTAGGCAACATGTCCAAGGAAGATCCAACGAGGTTCACAATGTTCGTAAGTATGTATGACGTACAAACTAAATATTTTTGAGGTAAGCGATTTGTCTTTTAGCCAAATTATGTTATGGGTTTGGAAGCCGGAGAATATGTCTAAGGACTTCTCCAACCTCTTCGGAGGAATTATGTTATGTTAGGGAGCGGAAATCCATTTCAAGGGCAGTGGTGATACTTGTCGGCCCAGTATTGTGTTTTAGTTTGATCAAACTATTTATGTGTACGATCCACTTGCATTGAACAGAACTCTACGCAAAATGATTTACGATTACGATGATTATGACGAGAACGAAAATATGATTTTATAGAAATGTTTATGCAGGAAAGTCGCGTTATACATATTTATGTTTATATTATTATGTACGAGATATGTTTAAATTGCATGGATTTTTATTACGCATTACTTGTTATTCATGGTTTATGCATGCTTAGTCATTAGACTCACTAGACTTGATCTATGCATATGATGTAGTTGAAGAGACGGGAGGCGGTGACCAGTACTGTAATATCCCAACCTTTTAGCATTTTATCGTTTATCATATTATTTTTGGTTGGGTGTTTAGGAAATATGTTTATTGGAATGGTTATTATATGGTCATTGTTTATGGTTATTATTTTGTTATTATGTTCATAGTTGGTGATGATTATGGAAATGAATGGGTAGAATAGAAAGTTTATCTTGAGCCAAAAAAGAATTGGAAGTGCCGAAACGGTACGAAAAATGTGGCAGTAGTTGTGGTTTTTAGTATAATGTTTTGTATATTGAGCCAATTGAAGTGAGGCCACTTCCATTAGAAAGATAAGATATAAGGTTATAACTTTCATGTTTGGAGTTTTGTTCAAATCATTAGGAAAACGTGCCAAAAGTGGCCCAAATGGTGTCGTGCGTATCGTCGTTCCTACACTGATACACTTTGGTAGAATGAGCATAACTTTTGAATCAGACCTTTAAACGACATGAGGTCAATTGGAGATGCAAGAAAACACATAGGGCTACAACTTTTATGTTGACCACTTTTGCTAATTCGAAAGATGAAAATGAGTTTTTTGGCAGAATGTAGCGCACATATGCGCCAGATCTCGTGCCATTGCGCGTGTTGGGCAGAACTGCGCGCCCGAAAAGTCACGCATATGCACCCAGCATTCTGTATAAAAAATAAAAGCATGTTTTTAGGCACTAAATGATTTATATATTGCATTGGATAGGGCTTTCAACTCATTTTTCTCCTTCCATTCTCTTGGATCGTTTCTTACCCTCTTTCTCATAAATCTTCTCTTCTCCAATCCTTCATTACAAGGTCAAGGATTTAGTGAAGTAATTAGCTTCTTCCACTAAATCTTCAAGCTTCAAGGAAAGAATTCTTTATTCTTGAGTTGATAGAGGGTTTAAGAAATTGAAGGTAATTGATGGTTTGATTGAGTTCTTTGATTATTGGGAAGGAGCAATGGTTGAATTTATGTATTTTATTGTAGGATTCCCTTCAAGAACATTTAAGCAATCATTTGTTTGGTTGGGTTGTAAGTAGAAGCTTTTCCTTCTATTGCTCACATAATTTATATGTATAAAAGCCATAGTTATTGATATCTAGCTCCTTCACTTGTTAAATTATTGATGTATGTATTGTTAATTATTTATTGAGCCAAGCATATCATTGAATTCATTGATAAGGAGCTAGTACTCTATTGTTGCTTACCAAGTATTTGTTGAATTGCTTCAATGAAATTTTCCATGATCAAACCCAAGGAATGATTGTTATTACATATATGTCATTGGCCAATCACATGATTATGAAGTATCTCTCACAATTTTGATATTTATATCAAAGAGATACTTGCCACAGGTCATAGGTCGCAGGTTACAGGACTGTCATTTCCTTCCTTTTATTCATGTTATGAGATACCCTTTACATTGATTTGAGACTTATGATTCATTCTTTATTGCCATTGCCAATAGCCATGTTTTAAGCCGAAGCTATGTATATGTAATTGCTACGTGCAGCTTTCTATTTACTGAGTTTATTCTCATTCCAGTTAATGTTATGTGATGCATGTGATAAAAAAGACTGAAACGGATTGTTCGAAGCGGGAGAGGTCATATGGCATAAGAAAGGGAAACTTTTGAAATGTAAAACCTATTTTGTTTGGTTGGAACTTGGATAGTTGTATTTGTTAAGTATACATCTTTTGGAAAGTGATTGGTATATTTTGTGGAATGATGGTTTAATGTTAAAATTGAAAAAAAAAGATGGTTATGGAAAAGTATAGTCAAGCTTTGTTCTTATGTAGTTCAATTGTTATGTTTCCCTTTAACATTTAAAGCTTCCACGTATGCTATGCTATTTCTACTTAAAATCAAATTCCATGGGAGTGGGGTGTTTCAATTGGTATCAGAGTGAAATTCTTCGAGCCATATATGACTACTTCTCCTAGGACAATCTGGTATGTTTTCGATCCTGCATCTATTGATTTTAACATCGAGAAATGATTCTATTCCATTGCTATTGATATACATTTGTTCCCTAGCTATGTTAAAGTGAGCTTCTGTGTAGGAGATTCCTCCTAAACGCAAGACTATCGAAGGGGATGATAGGGCCCCTCCCACCGAGAAGACTGTAAAAGTTGTTGATGAATTTAGTGAGCTATTGAAAGAGCAATCGAAAGTGCATGGTGAACAGATTCAACAGCTACTGAGCATGCACAACCCAACTCTGGGTCGTGGTCAAGGAAGAGGACAGGGTAGATTGGAAAGCACAGAAGGTGGTTCTTATGAAGTATTCAGGCAGATGAACCCCCCTGCATTTATGGGTGGTGCCGATCCACTCGTAGCTCTTGAATGGATCAAAGCATTGGAAGCTATATTTGACTATCTGAAGTTCACTGATCGAGATAGAGTGAGTTGTACTGTGTTTATGCTAATGAAAGCTGCTCTCATTTGGTGGGAAGCTAAAAAAGTGACTGTCAATGTTCGCGAGTTAAAATGGGATGAGTTCAAAGAGTTGTTTTATGCCAAGTATTTTTCAAGAGAAGTGAAAGCGAAGAAAGTTAAAGAATTTCTTGAGTTAAGACAAGGTTCCTTATCTGTTGCTGAGTATATATTGAAATTTGAAGAGGGATGTGTGTTTGTTCCGTTCATTGCTGAAAATGATAAAGACATAGGAGAACACTTTCTTCGTGGCTTGAAACCGCAAATTCGACGGGATGTTCGTATGGCAAAATTGATTACTTATCAAGACATCGTTGAAAGAGCCTTACTTGCCGAACACGGTGAACAAGAGATTGAAAAGGAACGGCAGTTAAGAAGGCAAGCGTTTCAAGCTAGAGGGCAAGGGACAAGCACTAGAACCCAAGGTGGTTACAAAGGAAAAGGCAAGATGGAGCAACGCAATAAACCTTCTGCGCCGTCTTCAGATATAGAGCGACCATTATGTCCTAAGTGTGGCAAACCACACAAAGGTGAGTGTCTAGTTGGGAGTGGCCGATGTTATAGATGCAAGGAAATGGGGCACACGGCATTGAAATGTCCTCTCTCCTCAGACAAAGGAAAAGTCCAAGGCCGAATTTTTGCAGTAACGAAGGAAAGTGTTAATCCTGATTCTTCTTTGATATCAAGTAATATTTTAATTTGTGGTAAAGAAGCAATTACATTGATTGACACTGGTGCAACCCATTCTTTTATATCTGAAGTATTTATGCATTCTATATCTCTGGAACCTACTGTTTTGCCATTACACTTCAATATTATGTTGCCTTCTGGTGATGAGATTTGTCCTACTAGTATTCTTAAGGTATGTCCGATACAGATGGGTACGAGATTGTTATATGCTGATTTTATTGTGATTCCGATGGTTTCATTTGATATTATTTTGGGTATGGGCTGGTTATATGCTTATCGTTCAGTAATTGATTGTGTGGGAAAGACCGTGAAGTTTGTAATTGATGATCATGAGAATAATGCAATTGTTGGTCTAGGTTCATCGATAAGTACTCCCATTATTTCTTGCTTGCAAGCTATTAAATTGTTGAATAAGGGATGTACTAGTTTTCTGGCCTTAGAATCAGATGTAAATAGGGACAGTAATGTGCCATTACAGAATATTGAAGTGGTTCAGAACTATCCTGACGTATTTGCTGATGATGTGCATGGTTTACCTCCTGATCGAGAGGTAGAGTTTTTTATTGAATTAAGTCCAGGTACAACCCCCATTTGCAAAGCCCCGTACAGAATGGTTCCAACTGAGATGAAAGAACTGAAGAATCAATTGCAGGACTATTAGATAAAGGTTTTATCCGTCCTAGTTCCTCGCCTTGGGAAGCTCCGGTTTTGTTCGTGAAAAAAAAATATGGATCGTTGAGGTTATGCATTGACTATTGCAAACTCAACCAGATAACTATTAAGAATAAATATCCTTTGCCTCGAATCGATGATCTTTTTTATCAATTTCAAGGGGCCACTGTGTTTTCGGAAATCGATCTTCGATCCAGATATCATCAATTGAAGGTAAAAACGGAAGACATACCGAAGACTGCATTTAGAACGAGGTATGGTCATTATGAATTTTTGGTGATGTCATTTGTATTAACTAATGCCCCTTCAGTATTTATGGATTTGATGAATCGCGTCTTTAAGCCGTATTTGGATGCTTTTGTGATTGTGTTTATTGACGACATTTTGATATACTCTAAGACACGAGAACTTCATAGTGAGCATTTAAGGATCGTGCTACAGACATTGACAGAAAAGCAATTATATGCGAAATTAAAGAAATGTAAATTCTGGTTAGAGCAAGTGGCGTTTTTGGGCCATATCGTGTCAAAAGAGGGAATAGCAGTCGATCCATCCGAGATTGAATATATTAAGCAATGGTCCATTCCAACGACAGTTTCAGAGGTACAGAGTTTTATTGGTTTAGCAGGGTATTACAGACGATTCATAGCAGATTTCTCGAAAGTAGCCTTGCCATTGACGAGCTTGACACGAAAAGCTATCAAATTTGAATGGACGATAGAATGCCAACAAGCATTCCAAACTTTGAAAGATAAGTTAACTTATGCCCTTGTATTAGTACTTCTTTGTGGTACTGAGGATTTTGTTGTGTATACAGATGCTTCAAAGTAGGGGTTAGGTGCTGTGTTGATGCAACGTGGGAAAGTAATCGCTTATGCTTCTTGTCAAGTAAAAGAATACGAAAAGAATTATCCTACGCATGATTTGGAGTTTGCGGCTGTGGTATTTGCCTTAAAGATTTGGCGACACTATTTATACGGTGAGAAATGTGAAATCTTTACAGATCATATAAGCTTGAGTTATTTATTTTCGCAGAAAGAATTGAATATGAGGCAGCGGAGGTGGTTGGAACTGGTAAATGACTATGATTGCACCATTAGCTATCATCCTGGAAAAGCTAATGTTGTTACGGATGATTTAGGCCGTAAATCCAGTTATTTATTGGGATCCATGATTCAGAAACCGTTGTTACTTGATTTGCAAAGAAACGAAATAAATCTGGTATCTCCAGGTACAGTAAATCAGTTATCAGCCTTAGTTCTTCGCTCTACTTTGATTGATCGAATTTTAAAGGAACAACTTGATCTTCAGTTATTAGAGTTGAAGAATAAAAGTGATTTGACAGGAGTTTCTGAATTTGGTTTGAATAGTACTGGATTGTTGACCTTTCGAGGTAGAATTTGTATTCCAGTAGGGGATGACATTCGGAAAAATGTTCTTATTGAAGCTCATTCAGCGCTTTATGATGAAACTTAAAATTAATAATTTATTATATGTTAAAACCTATATTTTAAAATTTAAGTTTCATTAAAATTATAAAATTATGTTATTTTAGTATTGTGTGTTTATATTTAAATGTCTTACTAAATATGTTTTATTTTCAGGTTTTCTACGTGTTGGTAAAATAATGATAACTCAAGCTAAAAATTCAAATGGATGTGATTCAAACATGTTTGGAATCCTTGAGAAATTATCTACAACTTTGTAGAAGACATGATTGCCTAAAAAGTTTGTTAAGATGATCAAATTGTGAAAATATCAAAAGGAGGACAAATTTACTTTCACAATGACCAGCATATAGTAAAAAAAATCATAACTATTTCAATATTTAACCAAATGAGGTCAACCAAGTAGCCAAATTCATCTACAGACAATTCCCCACATGTTTTCTGTTTTGAGCAGAGTCAAATTCAGTGATTAAAGTCGTGGAACAAAGCATTGAAAGAAGGGACATAGAATTGAAATTGGAGTAGACAAAGACTACTATTACAACTACATGGCATTAATAAAATTTTTGACCCTTTCTCTCATTTGGCCTATAAATAGAGTCCTTGTGCTAGCTTGAGAATCATTCTATCTCATTGTAAAATATAGTTTGAGTGTGTATAAAAGTTCCAAGTTCCAATATATTTTTCATTTTTCCAATTATGAGTGATGTTTTTTGTGTTGATCAAAAGTAAGCTCACGGAAAGCTAAATCTATTATGTCAAGGTGAAGAGGATGAATCCTTGGTGAAGTAAGATTGTTTATATTTTGTATATTCTTTCTTTATTTCTTTTCATTTTGCTAATTTATTTTTATTGTAGGTATAAAAATGAATTATTTGTTGTTATCAATTTACATCAAATTCTTGATACCATTGAAGTGGCTATCTTGATTTGTTGTTTAATTTTGATACAATAAATATTTCATCAATTATTATTGTTATATTATACATATATATATATATATATATTTATATAATTATATCATATATTTCATTTAGACGATAGCGTGGCTCTGCCGGTTGTTCTAAATGAAATATTATGATATCTAACAATCTAACATTTACTTTATCGCAACTAACTTTTACTTTCCGCANAAACTTTTACTTTCTACAACTAACTTATTAAATCATATATTTCATTTAAGCAATAGCGTAGCTCTGCCGGTTGTTCTAAATGAAATATAATGATTTAATTTATCATTTACTTTATGCAGTTATACATTTATATAGTTATATATATAATCATAGTTACCATATATAAAATATCGGTGAATTCGATATTTTTTATAGTGGGAACTATATTATATTAGGTGTGTGTTTAAATATTTAATTTTCTTGTAACCATTATTTATGGTGGTTTCCTTTGTTTTACTTTTAGTTAAACAATATTGCATAAAACAAGAATAAATCCTCGAGCCTTGACAAAATTTATAATTTATAAACTTCGTTCTTGCATTTGGTAATCTATAAATTAATAAATTTAAACTTAAAATAACCTCTCTGTGAATCGATATCGTACTTACGAAATATATTACTTGCAGACAATCTACACTTGGGTGAATTATAATTTAAGTAGTAACAAGTTTTTGGCGCCGTTGTCGGGGAGGTATAAATTAAGTTTATATTTGTTAATTATGTTTTATTTATAAGTATTGTGTTGTTTTTTTTGTATGATTTTTTGGAGTCGAAAAAAAAGTGGTAGACTTATTCGAGTATCTGAAAATAATTTAAACATGGATGATAATTCAAATAATCAAGATAATTGTAAGGACCGTGTATCGTATTATCGTAAATATTATGTCGATTATCGATAATGCATGAAATTATCATGTGATTACTTATATGATGTATATCATGACAATGAAAATAAGAAAATATGTGGTGATAATGAAAGATTGTATTAGAAATTGATTTGTGTTTGAAAAGTATGCTGAACCGCAATACAAAAATGACACATGTTACGGTTTTGGCATAATCATCTGAGTATTAGTCCAAATAGGATGAGATCAATTCCATTGAAAAGCTAATACATAGTACTAAAACTTTCATATTTTGAGTTTTGTCCAAATCCATTTGGAAAAATGGGCAAAATCACCCCGAAGTGTATCATGTGCGTTGAAGTTCCTGCAATGACATATTTTGAGAGAATGAGCATAACTCTCGCATACGATATCCAAATTGAGTGGGGTTGGTGGCAAATGAAAGCCAAGACATAGAGCTACAACTTTCATGTTGACCACTTTTGCTAATTCGAAACCTAAAATAGCATTTCGGACAGATCAAGGCGCGTACTTGCACAGAACTGCGCGCGCGGGCAGAACCATGCGCACATATGCGCGAGTTTTGGAGCGCATATGCGCCGACACCTCTGAAGTACGATTTAAGGATTGATAAGGACAAATTTTTCCAGATGTATCCTTTCATTTCCTCTGAAACTTCGAAGGGAAACAAGAGGACTTGATTTCTTTCATCCAAATCGACTTCGAAACGTTGTCCAAACTTGAAACAAATAATATATTCCGAATCCTCGCGTCGAGAGCTTCTTTTTGAGGTAAGATTCTTTTGGTTTCAGCAGCTCTAAATATTAAAGTGCTGGAATAGCATTTATTTGAAGTTGATTTCCATATATGCGATAAAATAACCGGCAAGAAACTCGTATTCGAAGTCGGAATTTAATTACGCTATAATTTTGATTTGATATGAATTTTTGAACTTTCAAAAGATATTTGAAACTTATATTGTTGATTTTGAATGATTTTATTGATTAAAATGAATATGTTATTGATGTATTTAGATTATTATACCGAAATCTTCAAGCTACATCAATTGGAAACGAAGAATTGAGGTATGTTGCGACCGAGTAACATACGACAGGTCTCTGTATTATATGATATATGTTTGATTGATTGGATTGAGATACATGTCTATATGTCTTATTTGTTGAGTTGATGTGGCATACATGACATGCACGTTGAGCTATGATCCTTGGATACCCTGATATTATTTGATTTGATTCTGGGGTTTGTGAACACAATGCTATGTTTGGAATTACATGACCCTTAAAGCATAGTCATTTGTGACCCCGATGATTGATTGAGATTTGGGATTTGATGGCGCTTTGTCGACGCTATCATACGATTATTCCTGATTGAGGCCAGTGTGCCAGCTCGAGCATTGATTTGATAGCGATTCGATTGATTCTGAGATATGCTCAGTGAATGAGCATTTGACCTGATACCTCCACGACATACATGCATTGCATATCATATATCAATGTTTAGTTATCTGTGGTATATATTGTGGTTGCTTCAGACTGAGTTTCGCTCACCCCAGATGGGGCTGTTGTTGTCTTTGTATGTGGACAATGACAGGTACTCCAGGATATCAGGAGACCGGAGATGGTACTTCTGGAGAGAGTCACAGTTTGAGTTGAGGTTCAGTGGTCTTTCCCAGTATATAGGTTTATGTATCTATATATCGGGACATGTCCCGAGGATATGAGTTTGTTGTATGTCTTTGATCTGGATTACGTGTGGGCTTGTTTGCTATTGTGACATGTTGAGACGAGAATCGATTATATACTATTTTTAGTATTATAATTACAGTTGACATGTTTTGGGCTCATTGTAAAGAAAATTTAAACTCGTTTTCCGCTGTAATTAATTGACCCTAATCAAATTGCATTGTAATAACGATTAGGAGTTAAGGGCCCCACACAGAGTGGTATCAGAGCATAGCTGGGAATGCTCGATTGAGTCTTGTGTACACGTAATAGGCAAAAATGAATTGTGCGTATGTGTTTGCATTTATTGTATTACTTGCTCCTACTTGATTTAGTTTGAGTAAGTTGTTGATGAGAGTGATGATATGAGATGATGATGATGTGACATTGATATTGATTTGTGATATGCATCCTTTGATTTATAGATGGATTCCACAAATGAAACTGCGAGTAGTAGTACTGAAAGGATGGTTGAACAATTTGAAGGATTGTCCATGGATCTGGTGATGGCTCGATTCCAGGATCTGAAACCACCAAGGTTCTTTGGCACCGAGAGTGCAGAAAGAGCTGAGGCCTGGTTGAAGGATATTGAGCATTTGGTTAATATTGTTGAATATTCTAAACCTAGGAGAATGAAACTTGCTCTCTACCAGTTGAAAGATCGAGCAAAATCTTGGTGGGAAGCCGCTGAGATTGGACTAAAAGAGGCCGGGATTGAAGTCACATGGGATGTCTTCAAGTCCCAGTTTTTGGAGCAGTATTCTCCCCCTTCTTATTATACTGCTCAGGAGAATGAATTCAATAGTCTGCAGCAGGGAACGATGTCTGTTGCAGAATATGCTTCGAAGTTTTCGACTTTGTTGAAGTATGCACCTCACGTAGCTGCGAATGCAAAGGCAAAATATAACAGGTTTGTGAACGGCTTACATCATGCGATATATACTTTTGTTGTTTCTGGTTTGCCTACAAGCTACGCAGAGGCAGTTGAACGAGCAAAGGCAGCTGAAGCTGGACTAAAACGAGGAGGTCCTCAGTACACTCCTCCACCTCCAGTGACAGCTCAGCAGCCTACCTTGCGTCCGAGAGGTAGGAAGTTTAAGAAGACTGGTTCCACTGTTTCTTCTTCTTCTTCGAGTTCCAGTGGATCCCAGAGAAGGAGTCCCGTGATTGCTCCTTATTGTAGTTATTGTGGAGGCAAACATACTATCGAGCAGTGTCGAGGTATGCTTGGTACTTGTTATCATTGTGGACAGGAAGGCCATTTTTCTCGTGTATGTCCGAACAGGGGTACGACTTCTTCTCAACCCCAACCAGGATTTAGAGGCGGCCCCAGTATGATGAGACCTGCTGTTCCTGTTCCCTCTTTTCAGCAGTCGAATGTTCCACGATATCGAGGACCGAGTGGTCAGAGTGCCCAAGTCCCTCCTCAAGTTCGAGTGTATGCTATGACCTAGGATCAGGCGAAAGAAGCTCCTGGTGGTGTTATTGCAGGTATTTGCATGCTTTGCGATTATCCTGCACGTGTTTTATTTGATACAGGAGCATCCCATTCATTCATATCTCATGCATTTGTTGCATCGCATGATATTATGTGTACTCCGTTGTGTGATACATTATCAATAGCCACGCCAGCAGGAAAGATTATTCTGTCTGAGCAAGTTGTGCATAATTGTGTATTGATATCCGCGGCTAATGTGCTGTTTCTGAATTTGATTGTCCTTCCAATGCACGACTTTGATTGTATTGTTGGCATGGATATCTTGACGAAAAATCGAGCTACTGTCGATTGTTTTCATGGAGTGGTTCGATTTCGACCTGTTGATGGACCCAAATGGAATTTTTATGGCAAGGGTTCTCAAGCCAAAATTCCTTTGGTATCCTCTCTGGTAATGTCCCGACTTTTGACTAGCGGAGATGAGGGTTATCTTATCTACGCTGTTGATGTCTCGAAAAAAGAGCCTTCTTTATCTGATATTTCCGTTGCGAAAGAATTCCCAGATGTATTTCCCGATGAGATTCCTGATTTTCCGCCTCATCGAGAAGTTGAGTTTAGTATTGATCTTGTTCCGGGAACTGCGCCTATAACGAAAGCTCCTTATCGCATGGCACCTATTGAATTGAAAGAATTAAAAGAACAATTACCGGATCTTCTCGACAAGGGATATATTCGATCGAGTGTATCACCTTGGGGAGCTCCAGTCTTATTTGTTCGAAAGAAAGATGGTACTATGCGAATGTGTATCGATTATAGGCAATTGAATCGGGCTACTATGAAAAATAAGTACCCACTTCCTCGTATTGATGATCTCTTTGATCAACTTCAGGGTACTTCTGTATTCTCGAAGATTGATCTTCGTTCTGGGTATCATCAAGTACGTGTTCGAGAAGAAGATGTGTCTTAAACTGCTTTTCGTACCAGGTATGGCCACTATGAATTCTTGGTTATGCCTTTCGGTCTCACGAATGCTCCTGCTGTCTTTATGGATTAAATGAATCGTGTCTTTCGTGATTATCTTGACCGATTCGTTATTGTATTTATCGATGATATTCTTGTATATTCGAAATCGAAAAAGGAGCATGCTGAACATCTGAGACTGGAACTCCAAACTCTTCGTAATGGACATTTATATGCTAAATTGTCCAAATGCGAATTCTGGATGGATAGAGTAGTATTTTTAGGCCACGTCATTTCGAGACATGGAATATCTGTTGATCCCGCTAAGGTTGAAGCTGTATTGAACTGGCCGAGACCTACGAATGTTCTTGAGATACGTAGCTTCATGGGTTTAGCTGGTTATTATCGTCGTTTTATTAAAGGATTTTCAAAAATAGCTAAACCTATTACTCAACTGACACAGAAGAATCAGCGATTCATTTGGTCAGAGGAATGTAAAGCTAGTTTTCTTTAATTGAAGACGAGATTGACCACAGCACCTGTGCTTACTATTCCTTCAGGTACCAGAGGATTTGTGGTATGTACAGATGCATCTGGTAAAGGTTTGGGCTGTGTTCTGATGCAACATGGCAAAGTGGTTGCTTATGCGTCTCGTCAATTGAGATCTCATGAAACACGTTATCATGTTCATGATCTTGAATTGGCCGACATTGTGTTTGCTTTGAAGATTTGGCGCCATTACTTGTATGGAGAAAAGTTTGTTATTTATTCGGACCATAAGAGTCTGAAGTATCTCTTTTCTCAATCTGATTTGAATACGAGGCAATGCAGATGGATGGATCTCTTGAAGGACTTTGATTGTGAGATTCAATATCACCCGAGATCGGTGAATGTTACAGCGGATGCCCTTAGTCGGAAAGTTCATGATTCTGTTTTAGCTTCTGTCAGTGTCGCCAAGGTACATGAGGATATATGTACTTCTGGCTGGACTTTTCACTCGAATTGGAATTCTGTCACTGTCTCAGCATTGCAAATTGAGTCGAACTTGATATCAAAAATACGAAAGGCCCAACGAAGCGATGCTCAGATCCAAAAGTCTAAAGAACTTGTATCTGCAGGACATCAGTCTGGATTTCAGATTATGTCTGATGGTTCTTTACGACTTAATGGTCGACTGGTAGTTCCTGATAATGCTGATTTGAAATCTACCCTTCTTCGTGAAGCACATTGTAGCAAATACAGTATTCACCCTGGAGGTCGAGAGATGTATTTGACATTGAGACCCCAATCCTGGTGGAGACGTATGAAGAAGGACATTGCTGAATTTATTTCGAAATGTCTTATCTGCCAGCAAGTAAAAGCCGAGAGAATGAAACCTGGAGGATTACTCCATAGTCTTGAAATCCCGAAATGGAATTGGGAACATATTGCTATGGATTTTGTGACTCATTTACCTCGTTCGCCCAAGGGTTGTGATGCTATTTGGGTTGTTATTGATCGGCTTTCGAAATGTGCACATTTTATTCCGTATGAGCGGACTTATCCTTATAAGAGAATGGCCCGTTTATACATTGAGAATATTGTGAGACTGCATGGTGTGCCTGTCTCAATTGTATCAGATCGTGATCCCAGGTTTGCTTCTAAATTCTGGGGTAGTTTCCAAGAAGCAATGGGTACGCGTTTGGCTATGAGTACTGCTTATCATCCTCAGACTGATGGCCAAACGGAGCGTACAATTCAAACGTTAGAAGATATGTTACGTGCGATTGTGATGGATTTCAGAATGGGATGGCAAGATGCTTTACCATTGGTGGAATTTTCTTATAATAATAGCTTCCAAACGAGCATTGGTATGACACCGTTTGAAGCCTTATACGGGAGACGATGTAGATCACCGTTATTCTGGGATGAAATTGGTGAAAGACAATTGACTGGACCTGAAATGATAAGGTTCAGTTGATTCGACAGCGAATGAAAGCTGCTTAGGATCGTCAAACGAGTTATGCTAATAAACGAAGACGACCCTTAGAATTCTAGAAAGGTGATAAAGTGTTTTTGAAAATATCTCCCTTTAGAGGCACCGTTCGATTTGGCATACGAGGGAAGTTATCTCCTCGATATGTTGGTCCATACGAGATCCTTGATCGAGTTGGAGATCTTGCTTATCGGTTGGCATTGCCACCAGCTTTATCTGCCATTCATGATGTGTTTCATGTTTCTATGTTGAGAAAATATGAACCAGATCCATCACATGTACTTGCACCTGATGAGGTTGAACTTGATCATTCTCTTTCCTACGTTGAACAACCTGTTTGCATTATGGATCGGAAGGAGAAGATATTGCGTAACAAATCGATTCCTTTGGTTCGAGTGCAATGGACATGACATGGTGTGGAGGAGTCAACGTTGGAATTGGAAAACAAGATGCGAGAATCATATCCGCACTTGTTTGATTATATTCCTCCTGTTCCATTGTATTCAATGTATAATGATCCATTTAATGATTTTAGTTTTGATATGTACTATAACTTGTGACGTATGATATGTTTACCAATGTTTTGTATATATGGACACTTGAGATTTCGAGGACGAAATCTTTAAAATTGGGGGAGAAATGTAAGGACCGTGTATCGTATTATCGTAAATCTTATGTTGATTATCGATAATGCATGAAATTATCATGTGATTACGTATATGATGTATATCGTGACAGTGGAAATAAGAAAATATGTGGTGATAATGAAATATTGTATTAGAAATTGATTTGTGTTTGAAAAGTATGCTGAACCGCAATACAAAAATGACATATGTTACGGTTTTGGCATAATCATCTGAGTTTTAGTCCAAATGGGATGAGATTAATTCCATTGAAAAGCTAATACATAGTACTAAAACTTTCATTTTTTGAGTTTTGTCCAAATCCATTTGAAAATATGGGCAAAATCACCCCGAAGTGTATCATGTGCGTTGAAGTTCCTGCAATGACATATTTTGAGAGAATGAGCATAACTCTCGCATACGATATCCAAATTGAGTGGGGTTGGTGGCAAATGAAAGCCAAGACATAGAGCTACAACTTTCATGTTGACCACTTTTGCTAATTCGAAACCTAAAATAGCGTTTTGGACAGAGCAAGGTGCGTACTTGCGCAGAACTGCGCGCGCGGGCAGAACCATGCGCGCATATGCGCGAGTTTTGGAGCGCATATGCGCCGACACCTCTGAAGCACGATTTAAGGAGTGATAAGGACAAATTTTTCCAGATGTATCCTTTCATTTCCTCTGAAACTTCGAAGGGAAACAAGAGGACTTGATTTCTTTCATCCGAATCGACTTCGAAACGTTGTCCAAACTTGAAACAAATTATATACTCCGAATCCTCGCGTCGAGAGCTTCTTTTTGAGGTAAGATTCTTTTGGTTTCAGCAGCTCTAAATATTAAAGTGCTGGAATAGCATTTACTTGAAGTTGATTTCCATATATGCGATAGAATAACCGGCAAGAAACTCGTATTCGAAGTCGGAATTTAATTACGCTATAATTTTGATTTGATATGAATTTTTGAACTTTCAAAAGATATTTGAAACTTATATTGTTGATTTTGAATGATTTTATTGATTAAAATGAATATGTTATTGATGTATATAGATTATTATACCGAAATCTTCAAGCTACATCAATTGGAAACGAAGAATTGAGGTATGTTGTGACCGGGTAACATACGACAGTTATCTGTATTATATGATATATGTTTGATTGATTGGATTGAGATACATGTCTATATGCCTTATTTGTTGAGTTGATGTGGCATACATGACATGCACGTTGAGCTATGATCCTTGGATACCCTGATATGATTTTATTTGATTCTGGGGTTTGTGAACACAATGCTATGTTTGGTATTACATGACCCTTAAAGCATAGTCATTTGTGACCCCGATGATTGATTGAGATTTGGGATTTGATGGCGCTTTGTTGACGCTATCATACGATTATTCCTGATTGAGGCCAGTGTGCCAGTTCGAGCATTGATTTGATAGCAATTCGATTGATTCTGAGATATGCTCAGTGGATGGGCATTTGACCTGATACCTCCACGACATACATGCATTGCATATCATATATCATTGTTTAGATATCTGTGGTATATATTGTGGTTGCTTCAGACTGAGCTTTGCTCACCCAGATGGGGCTGTTGTTGTCTTTGTATGTGGACAATGACAGGTACTCCAGGATATCAGGAGACCGGAGATGGTACTTCTGAAGGGAGTGACAGTTTGAGTTGAGGTTTAGTGGTCTTTCCCAGTATATATGTTTATGTATCTATATATCGGGCATGTCCCGAGGATATGAGTTTGTTGTATGTCTTTGATGTGGATTACGTGTGGGCTTGTTTGATATTGTGACATGTTGAGACGAGAATCGATTGTATACTATTTTTAGTATTACAATTACAGTTGACATGTTTTGGGCTCATTGTAAAGAAAATTTAAACTCGTTTTCCTCTGTAATTAATTAACCCTAATCAAATTGCATTGTAATAACAATTAGGAGTTAAGGGCCCCACAATAATGATAACAATAATAATAATAATCAAGAACATGATCAATTAAGAACACTTAGGCATCATATGAACCCTATTAGAACTAGTGCCCCATCTTGTTTAGTTTTTCCTCCTGATGCGTCTAATTTCAACTTTAAACCTCAAATTATTCAACTTTTACCAAATTTTCATGGCTTAGATTCTGAAAATCCATATTTACATCTAAGAGAATTTGAGGAAGTTTGTAATACTTATAATGATCAAAATTGTAGCATGGATATAGTTCGATTAAAACTTTTCCCTTTTTCTTTAAAAGATAAAGCTAAAACATGGCTACAAAATTTGAGATCAAGTTCAATAAAATGATGGGAAGAAATGCAACAACAATTTCTCAAAAAGTTTTTTCCTTCCCATAGAACAAACTCTTTTAAAAGACAAATTACTACTTTTTCTCAAAAATAAGGAGAAACATTTTATCAATGTTGGGATAGATACAAAGAATTACTTAATACATGCTCACATTAGTTTCTCACTTTTATGAAGGTCTAATATCTAAAGATAGGCAAATGATAGAATTCATGTATAATGAAACTTTTGAAGATAAAAACCCAAATGAAGCTATGGAGTATTTGGATTCATTAGCAGAAAATGCTCAAAATTGGGATAATATAGGCACAATAGAACCACCAACAACTAAAATCAATAATTCAACAAATGGGGGTAGTATCTATAATCTTAAAGATGATATAGACATTCAAGCTAAAAATGCATCTTTAGCAAGAAAAATTGAGTCATTAGAAATGAAAAAGAGTGGTCAATTAAAAAGTATTCAAGAAATTGTTTGTCATATATGTGATACACATGATCATGATACAAAATATTATCCAACATTATCTTCATTTAAAAAATGTCTCCATGAACAAGCAAATTATGTTAACAATTATAAAAAACCAATACTAGATCCTTTTTCAACATCATATAATCCTGGATGGAAAAATCATCCTAATTTTAGTTCGAGGAATGATAATAATGCACAACCCTCACAACAATATTTTCAAAATAACCAAAATCATCAAGGTTATATTCCTTATGTTACACCTCCAAGAAAAAACTTTGAAGATGTAATTCATGCATTTATCCAAAAGCAAGAATCTGTCAATATTCAAAACAGTCAATCTATGAGTGATTTGAAAGAAACTCTTACAAAATTTGCATTTGCACTTAATATTCATGAAAAAAAAAATTTCCATCTCAACCTCAACCTGATCCTAAAAAATCAAAATCAAGAATTAAAAAATGAAAAAATTGATCAAATAAAATATGTTATTACCCTTAGAAGTGGTAAAATAGTTAATGATCCATATAGTAATGAAAACAAGGATCAATTAAAATCAAAGAGTAAGGATGATAATCCTGATACTTTTGAGAATGGTGATACCTTAAATTCTAAAAATAATATGTTGAATGATAAATCATTTGAAATAGTAAATGAATCAAATAAACCTCCACCATTTCCTCATGCATTAACAAATCATAAAAAACAAAAAAATGATTCTGATATCTATTAAGTTTTTAAACAAGTAAAGATAAATATTCCATTATTAGATGCTATTAAACAAGTACCTTCATATGCAAAATTTTTAAAAGACTTATGTACTGTGAAGAGAAAATTGCATGTGAAGAAGAAAACATTCTTGGCCGAACAAGTAAGTTCTATTTTTCAAAATAATTCTAGTTTAAAATATAAAGATCCTGGTTGTCCAACAATTTCATGTATTATTGTAGAAAATAAAATTAAAAAAGCTTTGTTAGATTTGGGAGCAAGTGTGAATTTACTTCCTTATTCAGTTTATGAAAAACTTAATTTAGGAGAATTAAAACCCACTTCTGTTACTCTCTTACTAGCGGATAGGTCAATCAAAATACCTAGAGCTATTGTAGAAGATGTGTTGGTTCAAGTTGATAAATTCATATATCCTTTAAATTTTATTGTTTTGGATACACAACCAATAGAAGTACATAATGAAATTCCAGTAATATTGGGACGACCATTTCTAGCAACTTCAAATGCTTTAATTAATTGTCTAAATAGAATAATGAAATTGTCTTTTGGTAATATGACTCTAGAACTTAATGTGCTCAATTTATGTAAACAACCAAGTATTAAACAACCAAGTATTAATGAAAATGAATATGATAATGAAATTAAAACAATTGTGGAAGAAAATATACAAGAAGATATGATAATGAAATTGAAACAATTGTGGAAGAAAATATACAAGAAGAAAACTTAAATCAACAATCTGAAGTTTTTTCAATAGAAAAATTTGAGTCTGAAAATAATTTTAAAGAAGATGATAATACAAAACTTGAATTAAAAGTTTTACCATTCGAATTGAAATATGTATTTCTTGGTGAAAATAAAACATTTCCTGTTATAATTTCTTCCACTCTTCTATCAAATCAAGAAGAAGATTTAATTAAATTAATTAAAAAATATAAAAATGCAATTGGATGGACTTTGAAAGATATAAAAGGTATAAATATTTTAATTTGCACACATAAAATTCATTTGGAAGAAAATGCTAAAACATATCAACAACCACAAAGAAGGTTAAAACCACATATGAAGGAAGTTGTTAAGAATGAAGTATTAAAACTATTAGACGCTGGAATTATCTATCCAATCTTAGATAGTAAATGGGTAAGTCCAACAAAAGTAGTACCTAAAAAGTCAGGTATCACTGTTATAAAAAATGAAAAGAGAGAGTTATTACAAGCTAGGATTCCATCTAGTTGACGTATGTGTATTGATTACAGAAAATTAAATGATGCAACTAGAAAAGATCATTTCCCACTACCATTTTTAGATCAAATTCTAGAAAAAATAGCAGGAAATTATTATTACTGTTTTCTTGATGGGTATTCGGGGTATTATCAAATACCTATATCATTAGAAGATCAAGAAAAAACTACTTTCACATGTCCTTTCGGAACTTTTGCATTTAAAAGAATGTCATTTGGTTTATGTAATGCTCCGGCTACTTTTCAAAGATGCATGTTAAGTATTTTCAGTGATATAATTGAATAATTCGTAGAAGTTTTTATGGATGATATAACTGTTTTAGGAAACTCATTTGAAAATTGTCTTAAAAACCTAGAAGTATTAAAACGATGTGAAGAAAAAAAATCTTGTTTTAAATTGAGAAAAATGTCATTATAGGGTTAAATCTAGGATTGTGTTAGGTCATGTGATATCTGAAAAAGGAGTTGAAGTTGATAAAGCCAAAGTTGATGTTATTGCTAATTTAACATCACCAAACACGGTCAAAGAAGTTCGATCATTCTTGGGTCATGCAGGTTTTTATAGAAGGTTTATAAAAAATTTCAGCATAATATCTAAACCAATTTCGAATCTTTTAACAAAAGATGCACAATTTGAATGGACTCAGAAATGTGAAAATGCTTTTAAAAAATAATTAATCTTTTAATTACATCACCTATTTTACAACCTCCAGATTGGTCTTTACCATTTGAATTAATGTGTTATGCTAGTGATTATGCTATCGGATCTGTGTTAGGACAAAGAAAAGAAGGAAAACCGTATGCAATCTATTATGCTAGTAGAACCTTAAATAGTGCCCAAATAAATTATTCAACTACTGAAAAAGAATTACTTTCAATAGTATTTGCATTATATAATTTTCTATCTATGGGGACCCGGGCTCTAACTCAACTCTTTTTGGGATTAATTGGATCTTTGTTAGAAAATGTGGGTCAAAATTTTACTTTTAATATTAAAACAAATGTAAATAAACCTACACAAGTAATGTCTCCATTTTATTTCAACAAACATAAATCCATGTCTTATTTCAGTACATTCATACCAACTAGTGTTCAATACCAACTACAAACCACATTGTAGTACATGTCTAGTAAGAAACCACTAGAAATCTTCTTCTACGCCCGTAATCTCCACGCTACCTGTGATCACGCACACATACAGACACAACCACAGCCGGATACTCCGGTGAGAACAAATCCCAGTATAAAACATGGTACATATGCATATACACAATATAAATCATGAAGCATACTCTCATGAATAGAATCAATGGCAATAGGTTCCATAATCTATGAAACCAAATCAATATCAGCATGCAAATGAAATCGAAATCATATCTTGACTCGACTCGACTCGACTCGACTCTAACTCTAGGGATCCCGTTGTGAATAAGACGCCACAGTCTGCCACCTACCCTCCCAATCGGGGTGACGGTACGTCTTATTCCTAGACTTCGGTCATGTCTGTATCGAATGTATACAATCAGAGTCAATTCTGCTCCTATGCGTCGATATCACCGAACGTCTAGCTCGGCAAGTCTGCCAATGACTCNGATTTCAAGAACACATAATCTACCTCAAATCCGAATTTCCTCAACACCAATATCTCAAATCATGTAGGAAATGAATGAAACTTACATCCTTTTGAAGCTTATGGCATGAAGAGCATGAATCTATATTCGGATCGAAATTTGGATGGCTAGATCTTGCCTACCTAAATTTCTAAGGGATAAAGAAGCTTGAGAATAGCTATGGAGTTCTCTCGGTACTTTGCTACTGAATCTTTGAAGAAATGAAGACAATTGATGTATATATATCTTGCATGCCATATCATACGTGTCTTCCTCTAAATTTTCGTGCATTACAATCGGCGCTTGGGCGGTAGAACTTCACCGCTCGGGCGCGAGATGTTCTGTCCGTGCACAATCTTTGTTCTACATTGGCGCTCGGGCGGTCAAAAGTTACCGCTCGGGCGCGGCATGTTCTGTTCGAATGCTACACTTAGCATGCACTGGCGCTCGGGCGGTCGTTTCCTACCGCTCGGGCGCCAACTTTTCTGTCCGAGGCTTCTTGCCATTACATTTCTTCACTTTTCCTTTCCTTCCTCATGCCTCCATTAACAATAATAGTTCAAAAGAGTGTTATCAAATTTCAGGCCTTACACTATCTTATTTAATTCTTTCTACTACTATTGTGTACACTGATCCTTCTGCCGTAAAATATTTATCAAATAAAAAAGATGCTAAGCCAAGATTAATACGGTGGATTTTATTGTTACAAGAATTTGATATTATAATTAAAGATAAAAAAGGAAAAGAAAATGTCGTAGCTGATCATTTATCTAGAATAATGACTGAATCATCTCATAATGAAATACCAATAAATGAAAATTTTCAAGATGATCAGTTGTTTTATGCTACTATTATGCCCTGGTTTGCTAACATTGTAAATTTTATTGTGACAAATAAAATGCCTTCTCATTGGAATTCACAGGATAAGAAAAAATTCTTGATAGAAGTTAAAAAATTTTATTGGGATGATCCTTACTTGTTTAAGTATTGTCTTGACCAAATTTTTCGACGATGCATACCCGACAATGAAGTAAGTAATGTTATTAAATTTTGTCATTCTGAAGCATGTGGAGGTCATTTTTCATCCAATAAAACAGCTGCAAAAATCTTACAATGTGGATTTTATTGGC
>NC_133307.1:9239401-9239851 GCF_012295235.1 Primulina huaijiensis
TGCAGCTCATCGTTCATAGAAGCCTGCATATAACACTTCGCCTTCAAGTCATGGTCACACCATTCCTTGTAGGTCTGCAATTCCTCGGGAGTGCAGTCAGTCGGAGCCTCAGCAGGGGGCGACTCAGTCAGTGTATATGCAATCTTTTCCGAGTTTAGGACGATTTTCAGATTTCTTAGCCAAGTGAGATAGTTAGGTCCGGTTAACACATGTTTTTCGAGTATAGCGTATAGCGGGTTGCGTATCGAAGACATTGTCAAAGTTTTGTACTGAAAAGTAAAACAGATAAATGTTAATGACTATTTTAAAATATTTAGTAAGATATAAAGTATGGACTTTTACTTTATAAATTTCGCTCCCACTGTTTTGACATTTTCACTACCCTCTAGTGAAAACGGGAAACTGATTTCCTCAGTAGGTACGTAAGGTCCAATTAGCGAATTATGATCC
>NC_133307.1:9240238-9241719 GCF_012295235.1 Primulina huaijiensis
AAAACTAATGGCCCGTGTGAGCTAAACACGGGCCTAGGTCCAATCCTAGGGAAATGCATGGGATGCAAATGCAACTATTACATTAGCTTCCAATATTTACATGTCTTGATCTTCATAATCATCAAGGCCACCATCTTCCAATCTTGATCTTCCACTATACTAATATTTACAAATAAATATCCATGGCAAATAGGGATACATCTCATGGGGTGGGAACGGGCCATAAACCAAGCCCACTTGAAATTTGATAATTATTACAATCATTCAACACAAAATATCCTAGCATACACCTAGCAAATTGGGCTTGGGCTTTTGATCATCCCTCATGCATAATATCACATATCATACACCATCAATTAATTATCACAATAATCAATTGATCCAATATTATATATCTTGATCCAATCACTAACCGCCACGATTATAAACTAAATTAACAAAGTATGCAAACACCTTTGTCTACTTTCAAATTAATTTATTTATAACCGAATTTCTTGTAAATCACAATTTACTATAAATAATTAAAGTCCAACTTCAATTATTTATTTTATGAGAAAATGTTTGCAACTTTTGTAATTTTAAATTTAAGGGCCCAAAAACTTATTTTTCACCAAAAACATTTTGGCCCATTCAAAATTCACAAATATGTTAGCCATCCAATGGCCCAACAACTCAAGGTCCATGACACTTTGATAATCCAAAACACTTTTGGAAATCCTAGTCGTCATCGCCGTCGCCGGATTCCGGCCACAAAAATATATTTTTTTTAATTTTAAAAGTGGGGCGTTCGGGCAGCCCCTTGGGCTGCCCTTGCTGCCCAAAATGGGCTGCCCACGGGCAACTTGCTGCCCAAAACCTCCCCAAAAACCGGCCTTCGAAAAATTGTTTTGATTGTCTCATACGGTTAGAAATGGACCTCAACATAATATTATGTATTTGCTACACCAAAATTGTAACCTTAGCTCGGATACCACTTGAAAAAGGATCGGTTACGGTAACCGAAAGCGCAACGGAAGCACAAAAATTTCGATTTTTCATAAGAAATTTTCGGCCACCTTGATTTAATGTGTAGCAAATACAAAAACAACAAAATGACATTCATAGTGTGTTAAGAAATGTACCTATCAATCACAAAGATTGATGTATGGCTCCAACTAAGGTGTAAACACCTTAGCTCTTGTATGGCAAGAACTTCTACAAGCTTCAAAGAGCACTCCTTGCTCTAAAATAAAGCCCATCACCAACTAGGTAGATCCCCTCATATTTTGCACTAGAAAAATATGAGGATTTTTCTTTGAGAAGTGAGTGTTTTCTCCAACCATTGAAGAACAAAAAAATGGAGAGAATGAATAGTATTTTCGGCCACTATTCATGCTAGGAGAGAAGGAGAGACATTTTTTTGGTTGTGGGAAAAGTTAAAGTAAAAAAGTTGCATGCCAAGCCTTGGTTATACAAAAAGTTGTCTCCCAACCTTTCACCTC
>NC_133307.1:9242862-9248217 GCF_012295235.1 Primulina huaijiensis
AAAATATTTTTAGTCGATTTGGAATACCTAGAGCAATAATTAGTGATGGGGGAAGTCATTTTATAAATAAATCATTTTCTTCTTTGTTAAGAAAATATGGCATTACACATAAAGTTTCTACCCCATATCATCCTCAAAGTAATGGTCAAGTTGAACTTGCAAATAGAGAAATAAAACAAATTTTAGAAAAAACAGTTAATCCAAATCGAAAAGATTGGTCTTTAAGATTAATTGATGCATTATGTGCATATAGAACTGCATTTAAGAAATCATTAGGGATGTCACCATATAGGTTACTTTTTGGTAAGCATTGTCATTTACCGGTTGAACTTGAACATAAAGCTTATTGGGCAATTAAAGCATTTAATATTAATTTAGATGATGCATCTAAATTAAGAAAATTGCAATTAAATGAACTTGAAGAATTAAGAAATGATGCATATGAAAATTCAAAGATTTATAAAGATAAAACTAAAGCCTTTCATGATAAAAATATTATGAGAAAGTCATTTGAAATTGGACAAAAAGTTTTACTTTATAATTATAATGGCCCGAAAATTCGTGTTTGAAAATTTGCGGAAAAATTAAAAATTTTCTTTTTAAATAATTAAAATGCCTCATTCATAAATAAACTGATAAATAAAGTTTAATGTTCAAAAATTGCAGCGGAAAAAATTATTGCTCACAAAATAACAAGTAAAGTAATCCAACAGTTGATAAAAATGTTTGAGCATAAAAATGGCAAGTGCTGTAAATGAGGTCCTCGGGTTCCACTACTGCCGAATCGAGCTGGCTCACTGGTCCCCGCCCTCGATCCCGACATCATCAGTACCTACAACAATCAAGTCTAGTGAGTCTTAAGACTCAGCATGCATATATCGTAAATAACGAGTAAATAATATAATAAATTTGCATGGGAATAAAAATATCATGTCATGAGGCATAATGTGAAAATAACTTTTCATGAGCAATTATAATACGTGCATAACTGACTGAAAATCATAAGTGAAATGCTTGCTCAATCGAGCTCTGTCATAAATAACATGTCATAAATTTTCTGTTGAGATTATGTTCTACGCAAGTGGCCCCTACACTGAACTAAACTTAACTGACCGGTAACTGACGATCGGACCGGTAACTGACGACCGGGTGAAGTAATGTTTGTCTGATCAGACTAATGCCACAGTATACTGGGTTAAACTGAACTGAACTGACCTGTAACTGGCGACCGGATGAAGTAATAATCCCATGATAGTAAAGTGACCACAAGCAATATCACATAAATCTAAAAAATGGATATTTTACATTTTTATGCATGTAATATAATTAAATGGCATAATGAAATATCCTGTATTATTTTACCACATGGATTGGATCGTTCTCGGGCTCGCTGCGACTTAAATCTAACATGAAAATTATGCAAATGATTATCTTGACCAAACTTTGTAATTGAATCCAAAACGAGACAATTACGCCCAACGACTTCGTATTTAATCATGACTCCGTGCCAACCCGAACCAACACCAAACCATCATTTAGTCATGATTAAAATACACCTAAAATGACGAAATAATGCTCCAAAAATGATGCAAGTCGAAATTTTGGTAAATGGAGGCCAAAACATGAAACGCTCTTTCGGGAGTCAATTTGGCACATCGCACCGTAAATTCTCGTACGACCTCTAAAATGATCCAAATCACAAACGGCCAAAAACATGACCTTCCCAACTTGATGAGGCACTGTCCAGTCCAAGGGCATAGGCTAAAAGCCAACCAAGAACTCGAACGAGACACTGAACCGAAGCAACAAGTTGCTGTCCAGAAATTCCCGCAACCGCACTAGTACTTACATTGCGTCGTTTGCGAGACTATTGGCCATTGGGGCTTGAACCACCGACCAAAGCCTCTTCCCAACATCCTAAGGTGTGGCTTGAACCATGGCTAAGGGCCCTAGGCCAACCACAATCCAATCCAACACCTAGGACAATACCAAGCTTCAACCGAGAACACAAAAATCTGTACGGTGATGTTTCTGACATTTCGTTTTGTTGCTGTCATGCATCATACCAGTGGCCATATGGTTGACCATGGCTTTACCTAGACATCATGGGGTATGGTGTGAACTAGGGCTAAGAGCCAGACAACAACCAAGGTCCACCCAAAACCACCAAAACCGAAAGGGAAACATGCAGAATTAAGAAGGGGTCGAAGGGGGTGCTTGTCTTGTTTGTTTTAAAAACTGATGGGAACATGAACCAAGCCATGAAAGGGCATCTTGGTCACGTCCTAGACATGTTAGGGAAGGGTTTAAACCAGGGTTATAGGCCCAAGAGCCAACCAAGATTCGAACCATCCTTAGAGAAACAAAACCAGAATTTTCGAAATCCAATTCTGCACCATGGGGAGGTGGCTGTCATTTCGTGTTGCTGGAGGGAAAAAGGCTTAAAACAATGGACTAGTCTCTTCCCAACACACCCTATAACCATCCTAGATGCAGCCTGGCAAGCCTGGGCGTGAGCCAACACCTGAACCATCGTAAACAACAGAAAACGTGAAGCACAAGAGGGATCCGAAATAATTCTGCACAATGTTTTTGAATCTTGCATGATGAAATTTCGGTTTTTTCTTGAATAAAATCATGAGTATGTTGTTTTAAAAAACTAATATGGCTTGATTGAAGAGCAAATAAAAACATATACATGCCTTGGTTTCGTTTTGAAAAGAAAACGAACGAATATGACGACGCGGCGCGGAGGAGACGGAGCGTTACGCTTACTTGTTTGCTACTTGATTTTCCTCTTGTTTCTTCCCTGATTCTCACGGTTTTTACACTAAGTTAAGCTCTGAACTTTGGTGCAAGGGAGAGGGGGAAAATGGTTAGGAGAATGAGGGGAGTTACAATATAAAAAGGATTCAAATGGCATGACCAAGTCTTGCTCCCTTTTGAATTTGAAATGGTTGATATCTAAGAGATATTTGGAGGGATTATGGGGGTGCAATGACCGATTCTTCCTACTCAAACAAGGCTAAGATATTGATTGATTATTAATTAAATGGTGATTAATAAATGAAAGGATTATCATGCTAAGAAATGACAAGGAAAGGGTCAAAGGTAGTGGGTTGTCAAGGAATTGTTTGATTATCTAAAGGGGTGGCCGAAAATTGAACAATTAAATGGAGGGGAAATATTGTTTAGTTAGTGTATTTTAAACCTTTAGAGCCTTACCTATCCTTTAAATAATTTAGTGAATTAACACATTAATTATGGAACCTAAATGAACTTATTTCCTACTTACCTCAAGTTACTTAAATAATTCCTTAAACCTCCTTTTAACTTAAATTAACTTACTAGTTAGCTAAAATAAACTCTGGGATTGTTTTCTTAATTTTTAATTTTATCTCAAAACTCTAACTCCAGTTCGGCCTCACTGAATTAACTGAAAAGATAAAAATTAAACTACTGCATAAAATAATTAAATTTAAAGGAAGAATTTAAATACTCATGCAATGAAAATCATTTTAATTTAAATACTAGAATTATGCATGGCTTATACGTAGTCTAGTTTACGGGTTCTACAATAATTCTCGTTTGCATTTATTTCCAGGAAAACTAAGATCGAGATGGTTAGGACCATTTATAGTTAAATTTGTTTATCCTCATGGTGTTGTTGATATTGAAAATCCTAAAAATAATGACGTGTTTAAAGTTAATGAGCAAAGACTTAAGCTTTTTATAGGAAATGAAATTCTTATTGATGATTTTATGCCTTTATATGATCCACAATAGTTGTTTGATATTTTCATTTTGTTTTTGCATATTCTAGTTTATTTCCCAGTTAAGTGGCGGATAACGGTACTCCGTGACTATCTAAGTCGGTTTTTTTTAGTTTTCCCAAAATAATTGAAATATATAATAATAATAATAATAATAATAATAATAATATGGATGTTTGTATTGTGAATCTTCGTAAATATTTTGCTTGTTTACCTGATAATGCGTTTAAAAAAATTTATAAAGCTAGATGTGAGCGACTAAGGTTGATGATGTCATATGGCATAACGAATGATATCCGTTTGATAATTGAAGCAAAAGTCCGATTGGTTGGGGAAGCAAGTGAAATAATAATAAGATATATGCCAGGATTTGGTAAAAGCACATATGCCACAAAACGAAGAGCTAAACGTATAGGTGGATGTCATAAATATGCAAGGTGGACTTGTAAAAGGAAATGCAAAAATGTTGGAATGACATCAATGAATAGAGAAGATAAAATTTTATTCATTAAGAATGGTCTGAGTAAAGAGCCTTTAGATAGTTTTCTAGAGGTTCTTGATAAGCATTCTAGTGGGTACGTGCAACATGAACTTCTTAAACTATGGTGGCAATTTCAACGTGTGGAATATCAATATGGACGGTGGAATCAGCCTTATAAAGATCCTACTATAGTAACGCATATCTGTTTAGATAAATAGATATATATATATATATACAATTTCGTCCCGGGAATCTGACGTTGAAAGACCCTGTTTGCCAATTTATAAGAAAATTGGATGGGAAGCATATCCTCGACTCATAGAAGGCGTTGAANTAAGTAAAATAAAAAATATTTGTGTATTTTGTAGATCTATTGCAGGAAATCAATTTATGAAGAGGTAACAGAAAAACTTGGAATAACACTTGCTAAAAAAAAGATTCATTTGGTATATGGTGGTGGTGAAGTTGGTCTCATGGGAAAAGTTGCAAAAGCTGCGCATGCAGGTGGAAGTGAAGTCTTAGGCATTATTCCGATTACCTTAGCCAGTCTTACTGGTCCAACAATAAGAGAAGAAATGAAAGTGGACAACGTGTATGAACGAATTACTCAAATAATTGAACATTCAGACGCTTTCATTGCTTTGCCAGGAGGTTTCGGTACTTTGGAAGAAATATTTCATACAATTTGTTGGGCACAATTAAATATCCACAATAAGCCAATTGGTTTGTTAAATGTTAACAATTATTATGATAAACTTCTATCGTTTCTTGATGATGTTGTGGAACAGGGATTTATTTCATTAGCTTCGCGAAGGATGTTAGTTTCTGCTACAAGTGAAGGTGAACTTATTAATTTACTGCAAGGATATAGTCATGAACCAGATCCATTCTTATCTCAACTTAATTGGCCAACATCTAAGAGTAAGAAAAGAAAATTCATGTGATGCTAAACTTGTGATTCAACGTTATGTTTTAATTTTTTTTTCTTTAAGATATGAAAAATCTCCTCTTCTTCTTTTCCTCTTAGTTTGTTTTTATATAAAAATAAAAAAAATATTCATATATATAGTAATAATAATAATAATAATTTTTAGTTCAATG
>NC_133307.1:9249126-9256367 GCF_012295235.1 Primulina huaijiensis
ATATATATATATATTGTTACTTTATATATTATGTGAAAATAATAATAAAAGCACATCTAATTATATATTATTATTTTAAATGAAAATATATATATATATATATATAAATCGGTATATGAGTTTGTTTTTAAAATGAATATGTTTGTATATTTGAATATATAAAAGGAATAAAGAATCTAGGTTGTGATTTTTCGATAAATTTTATTACTAAGGGACTAGTAATAAGATAGTGTGGGGGTGTGATGAAACTTAAAATTAATAATTTATTATATGTTAAAACCTATATTTTAAAATTTAAGTTTCATTAAAATTATAAAATTATGTTATTTTAGTATTGTTTGTTTATATTTAAATGTCTTACTAAATATGTTTTATTTTCAGGTTTTCTCTGTGTTTGTAAAATAATGATAACTCAAGCTAGAGAATTCAAATTGAGGTGATTCAAACATGTTTAGAATCCTTGAGAAATTATCTACAACTTTGCTGAAGATATGATTGCCTAAAAAGTTTGTTAAGATGATCAAATTGTGCAAATATCAAAAGGAGAACAAATTTACTTTCACCATGACCAGCATATAGTAAAAAAATCATAACTATTTCAATATTTAACCAAATGAGGTGAACCAAGTGGCCAAATTCATCTACAGACAATTCCCCACATGTTTGCTGTTTTGAGCAGAGTCAAATGCGGTGATTAAAGTCGTGGAACAAAGCATTGAAAAAAGAGACTTGGAATTGAAATTGGAAGAGACAAAGACTACTATTACAACTACATGGCATTAATAAAATTTTTGACCCTTTCTCTCATTTGGCCTATAAATAGAGACCTTGTGCTAGCTTGAGAATCATTCTATCTCATTGTAAAATATAGTGTGAGCGTGTATAAAAGTTCTAAGTTCCAATATATTTTTCATTTTTCCAATTATGAGTGATGTTTTTTGTGTTGATCAAAAGTAAGCTCAGGGAAAGCTAAATCTATTATGTCAAAGTGAAAAGGATGAATTTTTGGTGAAATAAGATTGTTTATATTTTGTATATTCTTTCTTTATTTCTTTTCATTTTGTTAATTTCTTTTTGTTGTAGGTATTAAAATGAATTATTTGTTGTTATTAATTTACATCAAATTCTTGATACCATTGAAGTGCTGTAAGGCCCGAGATTATACCATTTTAATTCGAGATTATTTAATTCAAGAATTTTGGAATGATGAATTAGATTCCACGGTTTTTGTAATTAATTAGGATTGAAATTGAATTAAAAGATTGAGCGGGGGCCGATGTGCAAATAGTGAAAAGTTGAGGGACTAAAGTGCAAATATGGAAATTTGAGTGGACACATGTCACATGCAATTTGATATAACTTTTGTCAATTCCTTAGAACCTTCAGCGAGAACCGAGTGCATTCTCTGGAAAATTTTCAAAGCTTCTTCATCCCTTAGAATTTTGATTATTCCAAATCCGTCTATCAGAATTTTAATCCGAACACGGTACCGTATCCCTCTCCTCGACAGCTACTACTGGACGTAAGTTTTATTGAGTTCTGTTATCATTTGAAATTATGATATTGGGAGAATTGTTATTTGATCATTATTATGTGTTCTGGGAATACTAGACACCGTAGAATCGAAGTTAGATCAGAAAACGGATTGATTCTGGAATTATTATGATTTTCTGATTATATTAATTGAAAATGGGACAGATTTGGATTATGAATGAATTACAGATTGTACCGGATATGGGTTATGATTTGTAATTGTTATCTGTTGATATGGTATTGACGGGGATACGAGATAGTGCCGTTATGCCGTTGATTTGAATTAAATTTAGATTGATCAGAATCAGTATTGAATTGGGACTGGAATGTTGATATTATTATTCTCAATATGTCCTTTCAGATTTACAGAGACAGTCTTGAATTCAGAATTGATATTTCTTCAGACCGAGACTACGAACGAAAGGTATAAGTCAATGTCGAACCCGGGAGAATGACTCGAGTTAGATATAACTTGAGTTTCCCTAAACCACATACTTATTGTTATTATATGCATTGATTTGANGAGTTATTTACAGTTTTATATCGATTTATGTTTTCAGATTTAATACATGTGATTGATATTTGTTTCATGCTTTTATATCGATTATATGATTGCATGTTTTGTTGATTTATACTGGGATGTATTTCTCACCGGAATTATCCGGCTGTTGTCGTGTTTGTATGTGTGCATGGCAACAGGTGGGACAGGCTCGGGGTCAAGAAGAAGATGAGAGAGATCGTGATTAGAGTGGAGACTTCGGATTTTGATGTAAATAGGGTTTGGAACACTTGACATGTAGTTGTTACACCTTAGTTTGAGTTTGATGTTTGTTGTACAAGACTTGTACTATTATACTGATATGTATATTAGATGAATTCCCTGACGTTCCGCACTTTTAAAAAAAAAAATTTAGACCCGGTTTACTAATTGATTAATTAGTCTCAATGATGATTATGAACATGATTAGCGTCCGGGTCCCCACAACAGTTGGTATCAGAGCAGTAGGTTCCTTAGATAGAAGCTAGTGAGCGGGGTAGATTGAGTTTTCTTTCCTGCTTTTGATTGCTAGCATGATTACTGCTTTTATTATTACATATTTACCTGATTATCTGATTTGATTGGTAAACTGTATTAATTGAGAATGAATCAGAATCGATTCTTGATCAGCAGTAAGATGATCGGAGGTGAGACTTAATTAAAACAGATTTGTTTTATTGGGTTACTAATCCTTTTGATAAGCAGGTATGCCTCCTCGAAGAATCCCAGAACAAGGCAGTACCTCTACAAATCCGATGGATGTGACAGCAACACCAATGGAAACCTTGCTGAAGAGATTTCAGTCGTTCCATCCACCGACTCTGAAGGGTACTGAGACTTCAGTTGACTGCGAGAGTTGGTTAGATGACATTGAGATGCTGTTTGACTCTTTGGACGACACTGATGAGCGGAGAGTGAAACTGATAGGACACCAGTTGCATGATGTTGCCAAGAACTGGTGGATTACGACCAAGAGGGCCTTGGAGCAACGAGGTACGCCTATTACCTGGAATGTCTTCAAAACCGAATTCTATCAGAGATTCTTCACTGTGTCATACAGAAAGGATAAAGGTGCTGAGTTTGCGAATCTGAGACAAGGGCAGTTGCACATTGAGGAATATGTGTCTAAATTCTCTACACTACTGAGATTTGCTCCACATGTGGCCGAGCATGAAGAAGCGGTGGCTGATCAGTTCATCAATGGCTTGAATCCGGAGATATTTACATTGGTGAACACTGGGCGACCAAACAACTTTGCTGACGCCCTGAACAGAGCAAAGAGAGCAGAAGCTGGTCTGATGAGACAGAGAGGAGCTTCATATGTTGCCCCAGCACCGAGACCACAGCAACCCCCTCCCATATTTGAGAGTGGTAGCAGCAGTGGTGGAAAGAAGGACTATTTGAAAGCCAGAGGAAGACAGTTTAAGAAGTCTTGCAGCAGTTCTTCCAGTTCCAGTGGCTCGAGACAGACTGGTCAGAGCCAAAGTTATACAGGACCTGATTGCAGCACGTGTGGAGGGAGACATTCCACAGAGCAGTGCCGAGGAGTGTTTGGCAGTTGCCGTATTTGCGGACAGCAGGGACATTTTGCTAGAGTATGTCCCCAGAGAGGTTCTCAGGGATCCCAGGGAGCAGAGTCATTTGGATCAGTGGCTCAGACAGGGAGACGACCCTCAGCTGTTCATTCTTTCCAGCCAGCACCATCTACCCAGTCACAGCAGAGGCAAAGAGGAAGCCAGACAGTGAGCCAGCCTCCTAGAAAGCAGGCCCGAGTGTTCGCTTTGACTGAGGAGCAAGCACAGGACGCACCTGATGACGTTGTTGCAGGTAACTGTTTTATTTCTGGTTATCCTGCATATGTATTGATTGATACTGGTGCATCGCATACATTTATTTCTGAGAGATTTGCATTGATGCATGCATTGCCTGTTGAGTCCCTATCTACAGTAGTATCTGTTTCTTCTCCTTTGGGGAAAGGTTTGATATCTGTGTCTTCGGTTAGATCTTGTGTGCTACAGTATGACGGACATGAGCTTGAGCTAGACTGTATTGTACTTGGGTTGTCTGATTTTGACTGTATTATCGGTATTGATATGCTGACCAAGTACAGAGCTACAGTTGATTGTTTCCACAAGATTGTACGATTCAGACCTGAGATGGCTGAGGAATGGAAATTTTACGGTAAGGGTTCTCGAGCCCGAATTCCTTTGATATCTGCTATGAATATGACTCGATTATTGCAGAAAGGAGCGGATGGATTCCTTGTCTATTCAGTTGATTTACTGAAATCGAGTGCATCATTGACGGATTTTCCAGTGGTTTACGAGTTTGCTGATGTCTTCCATGATGAGATTCCTGGTTTGCCTCCAATTCGAGAGATAGACTTCAGCATTGCGTTGATGCCAGGTACAGTTCCGATTTCCAGAGCTCCGTACAGAATGGCACCGATTGAGTCGAAAGAGTTGAAAGAACAGTTGGAGGACTTACTGGCCAAGGGTTACATCACACCGAGTGTATCTCCTTGGGGTGCTCCAGTATTATTTGTGAGGAAGAAAGACGGTTCTATGAGACTTTGCATTGACTATCGGCAACTGAACAAGGCTACGGTAAAGAATAAATATCCTTTGCCTCGTATTGATGATTTATTTGATCAGTTGCAGGGTTCTTCTGTATATTCCAAGATTGATTTGAGATCTGGATACCATCAGCTGAGAGTCAGGGATTCCGATATCTCAAAGACAGCATTCAGAACCAGGTATGGACATTACGAGTTTATTGTCTTGCCGTTTGGTTTGACAAATGCACCGGCTGTATTTATGGGATTAATGAACCGTGTGTTTCAGAAGTATCTCGATGATTTTGTGATTATATTCATTGATGATATTCTGATTTACTCCAAGAATATGATCGAGCACGTAGAACATTTGAGAACTGTGTTGAAAATTCTGAGAACTGAGAAATTGTATGCTAAACTATCAAAATGTGAGTTCTGGTTGAGACAGGCAGTATTTCTGGGTCATATCATATCCGGAGATGGTATATCAGTTGATCCCAGCAAGGTAGAGGCTATGATTTCTTGGCCGAGACCGACATCAGTGCCAGAGATTCGCAGTTTTATGTGTTTGGCAGGATATTACCGTCGGTTTATTAAAGATTTCTCGAGCATTGCCAAACCGATTACTCAGTTAACTCAGAAGAATGCTCCGTTTGTGTGGTCAGAAGACTGTGAGTCCAGTTTTCTGGAATTGAAGAAAAGATTGACCAGTGCACCGATACTGACTATCCCCTCAGGTACTGGTGGATTTGTTGTATATTGTGACGCTTCTGACAGAGGTTTGGGTTGTTTTTGATGCAGCGAGGCCATGTCATTGTCTATGCTTCGAGACAGTTGAAGCCACATGAAACTCGCTACCCAATTCATGATCTTGAATTGGCGGCCATTGTATTCGCATTGAAGATATGACGACACTACCTCTACGGTGAGAAATTTGAGATCTATTCTGATCACAAAATCTTGAAATATCTGTTTTCACAATCAGAACTGAATATGAGGCAAAGAAGATGTCTTGATTTGCTGAAAAATTTCGATTGTGAAATCAAGTACTATCCGGGAAAGTCTAATGCAGCAGCTGATGCACTGATTCGTAAGGTATGTTCTTTATCCTTATCGACAATAGGTGTTTCAAATTTGATAGAAGAATGCTGTTTGTCTGGATTAGCATTTGAAATAGATTGTCAGCCTCTGAGATTGTATGCTATTTAAGTTGAACCAGAGCTGATGTTGAGAATTAAAGCGGCTCAGAAAGTGGATCAGAATGTGCAGAAATCGATTGAGATGGTCAGATCAGGTCAACGATCAGAATATCAGGTACGTGATGATGTACTGTATGTGAATAATCGTATTGTTGTGCCAGATGTTCCAGATTTGAGACATCGGATATTGTCAGAAGCGCACAGCAGTCGATTTAGCATTCATCCTGGTGGCAGAAAGATGTACAATGATTTAAAGGCACAGTTTTGGTGGAAACAGATGAAATCTGATGTCACAGAGTGTGTGTCAAAGTGTCTGAATTGCCAACAGGTAAAAGCAGAAAGAAAGAAACCAGGAGGTCTACTGCACAGCTTGTCTATTCCTGAATGGAAATGGGATCACATTTCCATGGATTTTGTGACGCAGTTACCGCGATCCTCCCGAGGTTGTGATGCGATTTGGGTCGTGATTGACCGATTGACCAAATCAGCATGCTTTATTCCGTATCAGATGACATACAGGTATGACCAGATGGCTGAGATCTATGTCAGAGAAGTGGTCAGATTGCACGGAGTGCCGAAGTCGATTGTATCAGACCGTGATCCTCGGTTCACTTCGCACTTTTGGCAGAGTTTGCAGCAGGCTCTAGGTACGAAGTTACATCTGAGTACCGCATATCATCCACAGACTGACGGACAGTCAGAGCGGACTATCCAGACATTGGAAGATATGCTGAGAGCCGTAGTGCTTGATTTTAGCACTAGTTGGCAAGATGCATTGCCACTTTGTGAATTCTCGTACAACAACAGCTATCAGACGAGTATTGAGATGGCACCATTTGAAGCGTTGTACGGTAAGAAGTGCAGATCCCCTCTGTATTGGGATGATATCTCTGAAGTTCCTGAGACTGGACCTGATATGATCAGAGAGATGACAGAAAAGGTAAAGCTGATTCAGAAAAGAATGAAGACAGCTCAAGATAGACAGGCCAAATATGCCAATGTTCGACGCAGACCATTGGTATTTGAGGCAGGAGACCGAGTATTCCTGAAGATTTCACCTTTCAGAGGAGTTGTCAGATTTGGCAAGAAAGGGAAGTTGTCTCCACGTTTTATTGGGCCGTATGAGATTCTCGAGAAGATAGGAGACCGTGCCTATCGACTTGCATTACCGCCTTCTCTATCTGGAATACATGATGTCTTTCATGTATCTATGTTACGGAAGTACCTCCCCGATGATTCTCATATTATTCAGCCAGACGAGGCAGAACTTGATGAAAGACTGAGTTATGTTGAAAAGCCGATTCAGATTATTGATCGTAAAGAAAAGAAACTCAGAACGAAAACCATCCCACTTGTGAAAGTCCAGTGGACTCGTCATGGCATTGAAGAAGCTACTTGGGAGACTGAATCAGATATG
>NC_133307.1:9258059-9299667 GCF_012295235.1 Primulina huaijiensis
TATAATTATATCATATATTTCATTTAGACGATAGCGTGGCTCTGCCGGTTGTTCTAAATGAAATATTATGATTTAATACTAACATCTAACAATCTAACAGTTACTTTATCGCAACTAACTTTTACTTTCCGCATCTAACATTTATTTTATCGCAACTAACTTTTACTTTTTGCAACTAACTTTTACTTTCCCGCAACTAACTTATTAAATCATATATTTCATTTAGACGATAGCGTGGCTCTGCCGGTTGTTCTAAATGAAATATTATGATTTAATACTAACATCTAACAATCTAACAGTTACTTTATCGCAACTAACTTTTACTTTCCGCATCTAACATTTATTTTATCGCAACTAACTTTTACTTTTTGCAACTAACTTTTACTTTCCCGCAACTAACTTATTAAATCATATATTTCATTTAGGCAATAGCGTGGCTCTGCCGGTTGTTCTAAATGAAATATAATGATTTAATTTAACATTTACTTTATACAGTTATACATTGTTGGAAACTTAATTTCAGCTGTTTGACAAACCATTTATCTGTTGGACTAACTGATCAAGTATTCGTATTATACAACTTGCCTAACTGAAGTATCACGTGAGTTATCAAAGGCAACCGAATCCAGCTGAACTGAACCTTCGGAGTTAACTGACTGATCAGTTGGAAACTGATAAGTTGAACCTAAATGGATTTCTGAAGACAGCTGATTGATCAGTTGGAAACTTATGAGTTGATTCACTCAGCACAAGCTTATCAGCTACAATTTATCAGCTGATCGCTCAGCCATACACGTCATCAAATGAAAAGGACGTTCAACCGACATTAGTACAAGCAGACTGCAACTCGTAGTGGAATGCCGCATTTCAGAGTCTACAGTGTACAATTGTCAGGAAAATATCGACGTGGCAATCAACAGATATAAAATTCAAATATTATATCAAGTTACCGTTGGAAGAGAAACCTATAAATAGGCGAAGAGAGCAGTTGAAGAACAAGGATACAAGAACAACTATTTTACTCAAGCTGTTACTCTGCTGAAATCAAAAGCTCACTCTTACTAAGTTCTATCTGTAGCATTCAAGGCTACCTTCTTTGAGCTTTTTAGCACACTGTAATCTTTGTTATATTGTTAAGTTGTGCTAAGATCAGTCACGAACTGAAATAGCCTGTTGTAACTAAGAGTTTCAGTTTTGGCACTGATAAGACCAAACTGAAGTGGGTCAGTACAAACATTGTATTCGATCAAAGTCTTTTAGTAGAAATCCTATCTTCGGGATAGAAGGGGTGACGTAGGAGTTATTCCATTCTCCGAACATCCAGAAACAAATCGCGTGCTTTTCATTTCAGTTACCTTTTATTTTAGTTATTCTATCTTTCATTCAGTTTACTTTCGCAACTGTTTTCTCAGTTAAACTGATTGTCATCGACTGACGAGATACTGAGTATCAGTTTGTCATTAAACTGAACTCAACTTACGAAAAACGAACATAATCTATGAGTGTTTATTCAACCCCCTCTTCTAAACACTTTTCACTTCTTAACCGATCCTTTCAAGTGGTATCAGAGCGGTTATATCTCGTCTCAGAATATCTACACTTTCAAACTGATCATTATGTCTTCCTTCAACTAGATCCCTATGTTTTCCAGAGAGGACTTCGATGACTGGAAAATAAGAATGCAGCCTAACTTAGCTGCACAAGATGATGATGACATGTGGTACGTTATCACTGACGAACCGATGAAGATTCTGAAAGCCAATACAGTAGAGGCTATTACTGAAGGGGCACCTCACCGTATTGAAAAGCCCAGAGATGAATGGACAACAGAAGACAAAAGAAAAGCAAATCTGGATAATGTGGCAAAGGATATACTGTACAAGACACTGGACAAAGTAACCTTCAGCAAGATCAAGATGTGTAAGGTCCAAAATTAAGACGACGTAATCTAGTTGCATGCGAATCTAGGAAATAATGAAAAATAAGTAGTAATTGATTTTAATTGCTAATTAACTATGTGACATACTTGTTTATATACTAAATGAGATTTTACTGTCATCATGCATAAAATTGTATTTTTAGGAATATTCAAAGTGACGATCGAGGAAAGGAGACCGATGACTGAAAAATGTAAAATGCTTTTATTAAATGATTATTTTTAATTATTTAAAATATGGTCGATGATTTTTCATATTTTTGGAAAATAAGGGGTTTTGAGGTGATTTTATACGCCGGGACGTAAACTTTATCGGTGATGGTTTTTCAACAAAAAATAGGGATTTTTTTGCAACCCGGCAAATAAATTCACAAATTTATTTAAATAAAAAAACCTTGACAATATTTTATTAAATACTAATTAAAATTTATGGGCTTAATTTAGATGCTAAATAGGCCTAAACGCCTTGAGGTTGATTAAGTAATATTTATAGTGTTATTTAAACAAAACCCTAAACCTAACAACAAAAAACAATCGGCCACTATTCTCTAAAACTGAAAAAACTCTCCCTAACCCTCACCAAACACACGGCAGCACACATACACGGCACTTTGAAAGATTTTGGTAAGGGTTTTCAAAGGTAGCAAGCTAGTAGAAGCCAAGGTCGTCTCCCGTTCTTCGTCGTCAACGGATATTCGAGCGTATTTAACGCAAAGGCACGCTATACATCTCCTTTTTCTCATCCATCATATCATATTATAGTTTGAATTAGTGTATGTGTGAAGAACATGAAATATTATTCAGAATTTTCGGATTCACTCTTGTGCATGCTTTGAACTTTTGATTTTATGCACAAAATTCATGCCTTGTACGTATTCAGGGGCTGCCATGATATTAGGTTGGGACCAGGTAAGGTTTATGCATGTTTTAGAGTCACATACATTCACCCTAATAGCACAAAAAAAATAGGTAAAGGCAGAATCAGAACAAGCAACCGCGATGTTGCTGTCAAGATTGAGGGATCGGGTTTCATGCACCAGGGGAAGGGCTAGCCTTGGCATGGGTTCAGGGCTGGCTAGGGACTTGGGTGAGTCTAGACTAGAGTCCTAGCCAAGCTAGGATTCGAGTTTGAGGGTTGGGACGAGTCCTGATATACAAGGACTCCTACCCGCACGCATGCACATATTCTGTGCAGGAGGTGCGCTGCTTGCTGGGAGGGGAAAGGCTCAGTCCAAGCTTGCTGGGCAGGGTTAGGGCAAGTTCTAAGGGTCCTAGGTAAGTGTTAAGTACACTGGTTTGTGTCTGGAGTTGTCGGCTAGGGTCCTGAATGCAACAAACATAGTGTCCATGCACATTGAAACTCTCAGCCAGCATAGGGGTGAATTAGGGGATTTGTTTTTGGCTTTATGTTAGCTTTCTTGGGGAAATAAGGGTCCAGTAGGTTATTTTAGGATGTTGGTCATGTTTTGGATCGACATGGCTTGGGGGTAACTCGTGAAAATCGGAAGTTGGCTCGGGGTCGAAGTTTAGGTGTCAAAATAGGGTTTTCAAACGAATGAAAATTGGAAAACGGCTCACGGGGGTCGAGTCATGGTCCATAAGGGCTAAAATAATATAAAAAGACTAAATTCAGAATTTAGAAAATTTATATTAAAGTTTGGCATTTTTCGGGATTAAAACAACTTCAAAACAATTAATTAATGATAAATGAAAAAGTCTAATATTTAAGCTAAATAAAATTTTGGGAAAATTAATTTAGGCTTAAATAATTATTTGGGACATGTTAGAGTCAATGAATTCAAGAAAAAGTCAAAACCGAGGAATTTTACGTTTAGGGGTAAAACGGTCTTTTTACACCGGGAAATTATTAAACGTCATGGCAGTACCCTAAATGCTGTTTTTATGATATTATGAATATTTTTAATTGTTTATGAAATGTTCATGATTAAGTTATGATTTTTTTTTAAATGTCCAATGGATTTTTATGATTTAAAGTTGACATTTAAAAGACATGTTGCATGCTTGGTTTTACAAATGAAAATGTTATGTTATGTATGATTTTAGAAAGTGATGAAAATATAAAACGTTGAAGGAAGTGAAGTAATTGTGACTAATTCGTTAATGATGGCGATGAGGGTGATGGTCCCAGTAGGAGCCCGACGATCGTGTTTCCATTATTGCGAATATGAGGTTATGAGGATATGAGTTTTGAGGTAAGGATGGGAATATCGTGAGAAGAGAAGGCCCCAGAGGGAGCCCCGGCGATTGTATTTCTATTCGATCATGATAGGCCAGAGCCCAGTTGACCGGTGAGAGTGTCGCTGGTGTCCCCCGTCGCCCAGTACTGTGGTTACATGTAGATGGATCCATCGCATTTTGAGGTTTGAGGAAAGCCACAATTAACGATCTTAATTCAACAAAGGAAAAAAGAAAATGTTTATGATCACATTAAAATGTTTTATGTCAGGATAAGGAAAAAGGTTAAGGTTTATTTATGCATATCATGAAATGTTATTTTTACCTAAAAGTATTTTCACTATTGCATGCGATTTTATATGTATTATTTGTTATCCAGATTATGGTGTGTTGAGTCTTTAGACTCACTAGGTGTGATGGATGTAGGTGGGTATGAGGGAGGTCTCGACGGGTGATTCTACTGGATTGTCGGTGTACACAATCCGAGGACCAACGCTTCTATTATTCCGCATTATGACTTTTGACTCATGATTTATGATTAAAGATTTTTAAAACTTTTATGCTTTTGAGAGATTTTTGAGAGGTTTAGTATGGGATATAATTTTCAAACTTATTGCTTTTAGGTTTGGTAAACATGCGACGATTTCATTTTATGACTATTGCACTTGATTTTTAAAATGCTAGGTGGTTGGTATTTTATTTTTAAAAGGGTAAAGTATTTTAATATTTTCATGAGGTTTGAGTACATGGTCGAAAATTGAGTGTTTATAAAAAAAAAAAATTCCTAGTACTTTTAAAGCAATAAAAAGGACAGGACGTTTCAGTTGGTATTAGAGCAAAGGTCCTGTAAAGGGTTCTGCCACCATCAGCGCCGGGAAGATCAGTCGTCAAGCCTCAAAGTTGTAAGTTTTTCATGCTTTATGTGATTCAGTATGATGTTACCTGCATGACGTTATGAATATTATGTTTATGCTACATGTTTATTAGCTTTTTGAGTATTATTGCTTTTCATGCTTAAAATGCTAATTATGTTAGGATATGTCACATGATTAGAGAACTTAGATTTAAATGCATGTTGGTTACGTTAGAATTTGGAAAACATTCAGATATAATGCCTCCTAGACGTGCACCCGTTATTGAGAATCAGGAAGAGAACAGTGTTAATCGCTGAGGGAATACTCAAGGAAATGCACCACAACCCCCACCGGGGGATCCTGCTACTCGTGCATTAGAGGGTATGGCTCGTCTCTTCGAGCAACAGTTACAGCAGCAGCAGTTACAACAGCAGCAGTTACAGTTGCAGTTAGAGCAGATGCAGCAACAGCAGCCACCTAGGCCACAGCAGGATGTTTATGAGCAGTTCCGGAGGCTAGGGCCGAAGGAATTTTCCGGCACCACCGATCCATTTGCTGCTGAGGGTTGGATCTGTTCACTCGAGGTACATTTTTGCTATCTGGACATGGGAGATGCTGACCGGGTGAGGTGTACTACTTATCTGCTTAGGGACGACGCTTCTTTATGGTGGGAAGGAGCCGAGCATGGTGTTGACCTTACTACACTCACTTGGGCACAGTTCAAGACAAAATTCTATGAAAAATACTTTTACAGCTGATGTCAGAGGCCGGATAAAGAGAGAATTTATGACTCTCCGTCAGGGAGACATACCTGTTGCTGATTTTGTGAAGAAGTTTGATAGGGGTTGCCACTTTGTACCCCTTATTGCCGGGGACGCGGAAGAAAAGCTTAGGCATTTCATGGATGGCCTACGACCTACCATTTGGGATAAAGTTATGATGATGCGTCCGGAGAATTATGCTATGGCAGTTACTTATGCATATCAGGCTGAGCAGTCCTTGAAAGACATTGACTTTGAGATTCAACGAAAGAGACAGCACTATCAGAATAACAATCAACCCAACAAGAAGCCGAATACTGGTCCGCCAAGACCTCAAGGGCCCCAAAAGCCCCAAGGTCAAGTCAAGAAGCCAGCGCCACCAAAGCCACAAAATCCTGGAGCACCAAAGCCTGCTGAGAGGCAACAATGCAAACAGTGCAACCGCCCACATCTTGGCAAGTGTGAATGGGGATCATTTAAATGTTTCTACTGCAAGGAGGATGGACACAAATCCAATGACTGCCCCAAGAAGAAAGCAGCTACTACGGCCCGAGCTTATGTTATGAATGCCGAGGAAGCTGAGGAAGAGGCAGACACTACACTCATCAAGGGTAATCTAGTCATTTAACATTTTTATATTGCTTACTATTGCATGAAATGTTAAATTGGTTATTAGAATTGCTTAGAGAACAAGAATTAATCTAGTGAAATTTAGGTTGCATGTTCTACTTAGTTGGACTTTAGTTATGATTTTAGAAACTATAGAAAATGACTTGAATGTTGTGACTTATAGTATGTGAAGGACGAAAGAATTCCAAATAAAAAATTCTAGGGCCAAAAATTTAAGGAAATCATAACTAAGGGGTTGAATGAAGGTATTGAATCTATTGGGGTTAATTGGGCAAATTTTCGAAAATTGAGAACTAAATTGTAATTTTCAATAATTAAGGGACCAAAACGCAATTAACCAAAAGATAAGGGGCTTTAATGCAATTATCAAATTCTTAAGGACCAAAATGAAGTTTTCGAAACTATAAAGGACTAAATCGGAATTTTCGCAATAAAATAAGGACTTAATTACAATAATTCAAAAATATAAGGGCCTTAAGGAAAATATCCGAAAATTTACGGGTTTAATATGCAAATTTTGAGAAATTGGAGGGCTAAAATGCAATTTTTCCAGAAATTCTTAAGTTCAACGTGTAATCTTCTTATACCTTTGGGAAAAATGATAGTAAATCCTTAAGCTTCAACATGAAAAGATTTAAAGGACATTTTCGCTACAGGGAGGATTATAATTCAAGGCGTAGCAACCTATGCACTTTTAGACTCGGGAGCTACACATTCATTCATATCTGAAACCTTCATCAAAAGACTGAATATTTTTCGTCAAGATATGGGTCTGGGTTTCAAAGTTTCAATTCCATCCGGTGATCAAATGCTCACATCCAAGATTATCAAGAATCTCGAGCTTCGTTTATTCAAAGATGTTGTTCGGGCAGATCTTATTGTACTTCCTATGCCCGAATTTGAGTTGATACTTGGGATGGATTGGTTATCAGCGAATGGAGCTTTGATTGAGTTTCGTCAGCGATCAGTATCTATTAGACCACCTAGTGGTAAATCTTTTGTCTTTGAGGCGGCGAGAAACAAGCAAATGCCACACGTTATCTCTTGTCTATGTGCGAGGAAGCTTATTAAGCGTGGATGCCAAGCTTATCTAGCATGTGTCACTACTACGCATGCATCTACCAGTCAGAAGTTAGAAGATGTTGATGTTGTGAGAGATTTCCCTAGCGTCTTTCCCGAGGACGTTTCTGGCATCCCGCCTGATCGTGAAGCGGAATTTTCTATTGATCTTATGCCGGGCACTGTTCCTATATCTAAAGCACCTAATCGTCTAGCACCCGTCGAAATGAAAGAGCTAAAAGATCAAATCCAAGAATTGCTAGACAAGGGTTTCATTCGCCCTAGTTACTCTCGATGGGGCGCTCCGGTATTATTTGTGAGAAAAAAAGATGGTAGTATGCGTCTTTGTATCGATTATCGTGAGCTTAATCGGGTTACCATCAAAAATAAGTATCCGCTGCCAAGAATCGAAGATTTATTTGATCAGTTACAAGGAGCATAGATATTTTCTAAGATTGACCTGCGATCTGGATACCATCAATTAAAAGTGCAAGAGTCTGATGTGCACAAGACAGCATTCCGTACTAGATATGGGCACTACAAGTTTATGGTCATGCCATTCGGTCTGACTAATGCACCAGCGATCTTCATGGATCTCATGAATCGCGTATTTCAGCCGTATTTGGATCAGTTTATTATTGTCTTCATTGATTATATATTGATTTCTTCGTAAAACAAAGAGGAGCATAGTCGTCATTTGAGAACAGCACTGCAATTATTACAAGACAGGAAGCTATATGCAAAATTCAGCAAGTACGAGTTTTGGCTCGATAGAGTGGCATTCTTAGGCCACATCATTTCTCGTAATGGCGTTGAAGTTGATCCAAGCAAATTCGAGGCAGTGAAAGAGTGGCCAGTACCGAAGAGTGTCACCGAGATTCGCAGTTTCTTGGGACTTGCCTGCTATTATCGCAAATTCATCAAGGGATTCTCATCCATTGCAGTACCATTGACATCCTTGACTAAGAAGAATGCGAAATTTATTTGGGGATCCGAGTGTCAAGACAGTTTTGACAAGTTAAAGCAAGCCTTGATTTCAGCACCAGTGTTATCTATGCCGTCGGGGCAAGGGGATTATGTTCTTTATACCGACGCTTTTAAACTTGGATTGGGCGCAGTTCTGATGCAAAATGACCGAGTTATAGCCTATGCGTCGAGACAGTTGAAGATTCACGAGAAAATCTACCCCACTCATGATCTTGAGCTTGCAGTAGTAGTTTTTGCTTTAAAAATTTGGAGACACTACCTTTATGGGGAGAAATGTAAGATATTCACCGATCACAACAGTTTGAAATACTTCTTCACCCAAAAAGAGCTGAATATGAGACAGCGCAGATGGCTTGAGCTAGTAAAAGATTATGATTGTGACATTAGCTACCATCCAGGAAAAGCTAATATAGTGGCAGACGCACTGAGTAGAAATGCAGCAGTTATCACTCATCTATCACTTCAAAGACCGTTGCAGTCCGAGATACAGCGGTTTGAGCTGACAGTGTATGCTAGGGGCGAGGCTCCTAATCTTGCCACATTATCGGTACAGTCGAACTAGAGAGATAGAATTCGTGATGGGCAGTCCACTGATGAACAGTTACAAAAGTGGAGAGCTAGAGCTGAAGCCAAGGGTCGGAAATTATATTCAAAGGTGGATGGTATAGTTCGTTATCGAGATCGGTTATGGGTTCCTAGTGACGATTCTTTGAGAGGCCTTATTATGAAGGAAGCTCATAACACACCTTATTCCATTCACACGGAGAGCACGAAAATGTACAAAGATTTACAGTTGCTATATTGGTGGCCAGGCATGAAGAGAGACATTCTGAAGTTTGTATCCGAGTGCTTGACTTGCCAACAAGTTAAAGCAGAGCATCAAAGACCAGCAGGGAAATTGAAGCCACTCCCTATTCCCGAGTGGAAATGGGAAAATGTCACCATGGACTTTGTTGTGGGATTGCCAAAGATAGTTAAGGGATTCAATGCTATATGGGTGATAGTCAATCGTCTTACTAAATCAGTGCATTTTCTACCTATCAAGACGACTTTCACCATAATTCAGTACGCCGAGTTGTATATTCGAGAGATAGTTCATCTGCATGGGATTCATGTATCCATTGTTTCTGACAGAGATCCGAGGTTCACGTCATCTTTCTGGAAAAGTCTACATGCAGCGATGGGGACCAAGTTATTATCCAGTACAGCATTTCATCCTCAAACCGATGGACAGTTAGAAAGAGTTATACAGATTTTGGAAGATCTACTTCGAGCATGTGTTATTGATTTCAAAGGCAGATGGAAACCAAAATTACCTCTAGTGGAGTTCACCTACAATAATAGCTATCAATCATCAATCGGGATGGCTCCTTTTGAGGCACTTTAGGGAAGGAAATGTAGATCTCCTATTCATTGGGACAAAGTTGGTGAAAGAAGAGAGATTGGCCCAGACGTGATTGAAGAGACTACCGAGCTTATAGTCAAAATTCGCAATAGAATGAAGACGGCGCAGAGCCGACAAAAGAGTTATGCAAACAAACGACGAAGGGACTTGGAGTTTGCAGTGGGCGACCATGTATTTTTGAAAATAGCACCTATGAAGGGTGTTATGCGCTTTGGAAAGAAAGACAAGTTTTGTCAAAGATTTATTGGTCCGTTTGAGATTTTGGAGAGGATTGGTATACTATCTTATAGAGTGACATTGCCACCAGCGCTTGCAGGAGTTCACGATGTGTTCCACATTTCAATGTTGCGAAAGTACATGTCGAATCTATCACATGTGCTTAATTATGAACCTCTTCAATTAACTCCAAATATGACATATGAAGAAAGACCTGTCCGAATCTTAGTAAGGCAAGAAAGACGATTGCGAAACAAAGTCATTCCAATGGTCAAGGTCAAGTGGCTGAATCACTCGGAAGAGGAAGCTACTGGGGAAACCGAGAGACTTGAAGAGTCGCTATCCTGATCTATTCGGCAAGTTCTAATTTCGAGGACGAAATTCTATTTAAGGGGAGGAGGAATTGTAAGGTCCAAAATTAAGACGACGTAATCCAACTGCATACGAATCTAGGAAATAATGAAAAATAAGTAGTAATTGATTTTAATTGCTAATTAACTATGTGACATACTTGTTTGTATACTAAATGAGATTTTACTGTCATCATGCATAAAATTGTATCTTTAGGAATATTCAAAGTGACGATCGAGGAACGGGGACCGATGACTGAAAAATGTAAAATGCTTTTATTAAATGATTATTTTTAATTATTTAAAATATGGTCGATGATTTTTCATATTTTTGGAAAATATGGGGTTTTGAGGTGATTTTATACGCCGGGACGTAAACTTTATCGGTGATGGTTTTTCAACAAAAAATACGGACTTTTTGGCAACCTAGCTAATAAATTCACAAATTTATTTAAATAAAAAACACCTTGACAATATTTTATTAAATACTAATTAAAATTAATGGGCTTAATTTAGAGGCTTAATAGGCCTAAAAGCCTTGAGGTTAATTAAGTAATATTTATAGTGTTATTTAAGCAAAACCCTAAACCTAACAACAAAAAACAATCGGCCACTATTCTCTAAAACTGAAAAAACTCTCCCCAACCCTCACCAAACACACGGCAGCACACATACACGGCACTTTGAAAGATTTTGGTAAGGGATATCGAAGGTAGCAAGCTAGTAGAAGCCAAGGTCGTCTCCCGTTCTTCGTCGTCAACGGATATTCGAGCGTATTTAACGCAAAGGCACGCTATACATCTCTTTTTTCTCATCCATCATATCATATTATGGTTTGAATTATTGTATGTGTGAAGAACATGAAATATTATTCAGAATTTTCGGATTCACTCTTGTGCACGCTTTGAACTTTTGATTTTATGCACAAAATTCATGCCTTGTACGTATTCAGGGGCTGCAATGATACTAGGTTGGGACCAGGTAAGGTTTATGCACGTTTTAGAGTCACATACACTCACCCAAACACCACAAAAAAAAATAGGGAAAGGCAGAATCAGAACAAGCAACCGCGATGTTGCTGTCAAGTTTGAGGGATCGGGTTTCATGCACCAGGGGAAGGGCTAGCCTTGGCATGGGTTCAGGGCTGGCTAGGGACTTGGGTGAGTCTAGACTAGAGTCCTATCCAAGCTAGGATTCGAGTTTGAGGGTTGGGAGGAGTCCTGATATACAATGACTCCTACCCGCACGCATGCACAGATTCTGTGCCAGAGGTGCGCTGCTTGCTGGGAGGGAAGGGCTCAGTCCAAGCTTGCTGGGCAGGGTTAGGGCGAGTCCTCAGGGTCCTAGGTAAGTGTTAAGTATTCTGGTTTGTGTCTGGAGTTGTCGGCTAGGGTCCTGAATGCAACAAACGTAGTGTCCATGCACATTGAAACTCTCGGCCAGCATAGGGGTGAATTAGGGGCTTTGTTTTTGGCTTTAGGTGGGCTTTCTTGGGGAACTAAGGGTCCAGTAGGTTAATTTAGGATGTTGGTCAAGTTTTGGATCGACATGGCTTGGGGGTAACTCGTGAAAATCGGAAGTTGGCTCGGGGTCGAAGTTTAGGTGTCAAAATAGGTTTTTCAAACGAATGAAAATTGGAAAACGGCTCACGGGGGTCGAGTCATGGTCCATAAGGGCAACAATATTATAAAAAGACTAAAATTAGAATTTAGGAATTTTATATTAAAGTTTGGGATTTTTCGGGATTAAAACACCGTCAAAACAATTAATTAATGATAAATGAAAAAGTCTAATATTTAAGCTAAATAAAATTATGGGAAAATTAATTTAGGCTTAAATAATTATTTGGCACATGCTAGAGTCAATGAATTAAAGAAAAAGTCAAAACCGAGGAATTTTACGTCTAGGGGTAAAACGGTCTTTTTACACCGGGAAATTAGTAAACGTCATGCAGTACCCTAAATGCTGTTTTTACGATATTATGAATATTTTTAATTGTTTATGAAATGTTCATGATTAAGTTATGATTTTTTTTAAATGTCCAATGGATTTTTATGATTTAAAGTTGACATTTAAAAGACATGTTGCATGTTTGGTTTCACAAATAAAAATGTTATGTTATGTATGATTTTATAAAGTGATGAAAATGTAAAACGTTGAAGGAAGTGAAGTAATTGTGACTAATTCGTTAATGATGGCGATGTCGTGAGGGTGATGGTCCCAGTGGGAGCCCGACGATCGTGTTTCCATTATTGCGAATATGAGGTTATGAGGATATGAGGTTTGAGGTAAGGATGGGAATATTGTGAGGGGAGAAGGCCCCAGAGGGAGCCCATTTATGGAGGAAGGCCCAGAGGGAGCCCCGACGATCGTATTTCTATTCGATCATGATAGGCCAGGGCCCAGTTGACCGGCGAGAGTGTCGCTGGTGTCCCCCGCCGCCCAGTACTGTGGTTACATGTAGATGGATCCATCGACTTTTGAGGTTTGAGTAAAGTCACAATTAACGATCTGAATTAAACAAAGGAAAAAGGAAAATGTTTATGGTCACGTTAAAATGTTTTATGTCAGGATAAGGAAAAAGGTTAAAGTTTATTTATGCATATCATTAAATGTTATTTTTACCTAAAAGTATTTTCACTGTTGCATGCGATTTTATATGTATTATTTGTTATTCAGATTATGGTGTGTTGAGTCTTTAGACTCACTAGGTGTGATGGATGTAGGTGGGTATGAGAGAGGTCTCGACAGGTGATTCTACTGGATTGTCGGTGCACACAACTAGAGGACCAATGCTTCTATTATTCCGCATTATGACTTTTGACTCATGATTTATGATTAAAGAATTTTAAGACTATTTATTTATGCTTTTGAGAGATTTTTGAGAGGTTTAGTATGGGCTATACTTTTCAAACTTATTGCTTTTAGGTTTGGTAAACATGCGACGATTTCATTTTATGACTATTGCACTTTATTTTTAAAATGCTAGGTGGTTGGTATTTTATTTTTAAAAGGGTAAAGTATTTTAATATTTTCATGAGGTTTGAGTACATAGCCGAAAATTGAGTGTTTATAAAAAAAAAGAAATTTCCTAGTACTTTTAAAGCAATAAAAAGGGCAGGACGTTTCAAGATGTGTAAGACAGCTAAGGAGATTTGGGAAAAGTTTATCCAGTCGTGTGAAGGAAACGAGCAAACCAAAGAGAATAAACTTTCTGTTGCTGTGCAGAAGTTTGACAACATCAAGAGGAGAACTGGAAAATCGATGCATGAGTATGATGAGAGAGTCAGCTGCATCATCAATGAACTCAATGCACTTGGAAAAGTATATACCAGCAAAGAAGTTGCATTAAAAGTAATCAGAGGTCTTCCCAAGGAGTGGGACGTAAAGACCATGGCAATGAGAGAATCAAGGATCTAAACAGAGTTGAGCTTCATGATCTATTCGCTGATCTGAAAGCCTATGAGTTTGAGCTACAAACTCGAGAAGGAGAGCCTTCTACTCTAGCAGTCACAACTGCATTAGCTGCTGTCAGGAAAGAACCAACTGGTTCAGTCAAGAAGTCTGCTGATCAATTGAGCAATGATGCTATGTCATTGTTCATTAAAAAATTCGGAAGAATTATGAGAAGAAATCAAGGGAACTTCCAGAAGAATTAACAGAGAAATAATCTAAAGAGGAATCAAATGGCTGCTACAACTGTGGCAAACCCGGTCACTTCATTGCAGACTGTCCCAAACCCAAGAAGGACAGTCAGGGATCGACTGAAAAAAGAAAGAAGTCATATGAGCATAGAAAGAGATCCAAGGATGATAAGAAGTTTTCCAAGAAGAAGCATGAGGTACTCTTAGCTGAAGAAAGTAAATCTAAATGGGTAGAAACTGACAGCGAGGAGTCAGAACCAGAAACCTCATGCAGTTCCAATGATGGTGAAGAGGAAATGAAGTGTCTATAGGCTGGTGATACAGAAGAGGAGTCAAGCAGTCAACAGGTATTTGACTTCAGCTCAACTGATTTCACTAGAGAAGAACTTATTTCACCTCTTCATGACATGGTTAATGAGCATCATAAGCTTGCCTTATCGTTTGAAAAGGCCAGAGCAAAGCAAACTGATCACATAGACAATAAAACTAAAACTGATGAATCAGTTGATGTGTTGAGTTGAAAAGGGAGATTGCTGAGCTCAATGCTGAAAAGAGCATGAATCAATCAATGATTCAAAAGTTGACGCTTGAGAATTCAATGCAAACTGAGCATATTCAGGCTTGGAACAATCATCTGTTGCATTAACTGAAATACAGAACTCACAGAAATCAGTTACTGATAAAACTGGTTTAGGGTTCAGCACCCAAGATGAAATGATTCCCAATGATACTCGACCAAAACTGAATATGGATAAAGGGAAATACATTCACTTTGTCAAATCATTTATGGTACAAGAACAAGCTGAGCCAAGTAAACTGGTTGAACAGCCTACTGAAAGTACGAACAAAGCTAGAAGATATGGTATTGGTTATAGCCCAAAAGTTTTAACTGACTCACGTAGTCAGTCATAAAAAAGATTCAGCAGAAAATATTCAAATGGCTACTCCAATTACTATAACAGCAAGCCGGTTCAGAAAAGATATCGGCTGAACAATCAGTCGAACAAAGCTAAATCACATGTTGTATCATCTACACACTACACACCAAACACACACAAATTGAGAAAGACCATCTGGAATACAGCAACTGGACAGTCAGTCAGACTAATCCAAGTCTGGGTTCCTAAAGGACTAATCAGTTTAGGACCCAAATAGAAAAGGGTACCAAAAATTATATCTTGTATGTGATTGCAGGTAACAGGTACAATTAAGAAATCAATCTGGTACTTGGATAGTGGATGCTCACGACACATGACGGGAAATGCAGATCTGTTATCTCAACTGATCAAGTACACTGGACCAAACATCAATTTTGGAGATAATTCCAAAGGTAAAACTGTGGGTAAGGGTAAGCTTATCCATGGTAACTTTACCATTAATGATGTTTTATTAGTTGAGAATCTCAAGTATAATCTGATTAGCATCAGTAAGTTATGCGATAACGGATTCTCAGTTAAGTTTGACAAACACTCTTGTTCAGTCAAAGACTCAACTGATGAGGTTATTATAACTAGCAAATGGTGTGGAAACACTTACAAAGTCAGTTGGAATGATCAACCTTATGCACCAGTATGTTTCATTGCTTCAAAAATTACTAAAAACTGGTTGTGACATAAGAGATTGAACCACCTGAACTTTAAATCCATTGCATATCTGAGTAACCACGATCTTGTAACTGGTTTGCCCAAAATGGATTTTGTCAAAGATAAAATTTGTTCAGCATGTCAGTTTGGTAAACAAGTAAAATCTTCTTTTAAAAACAAGGGCCGTAATTCTTCTTCCCGATGCTTAGAACTATTACATATGGATCTCTTTGGTCCAACACCAATCATGAGCTTAGGGGGAATGAAATACACCTTGGTGATTGTGGATGATTTTTCAAGATTTACTTGGGTTATTTTTCTCAAATCCAAAGACCAAACTGTTGCACAACTGATCAAGCTTTTCAAAAATTATTAAATAAAAAATCAGTTGGAATTTATAGAATCAGATCTGATCGAGGAACTGAATTCATCAATCAAACTCTTTCAAAATTTTTAGAAAATGCTGGAATTAAGCATGAGCTCTCAGCAGCTAGAACTCCTCAGCAAAATGGTGTAGCTGAAAGGAGAAACCGGACCCTTAAAGAAGCTGCTAGAACAATGCTTGCTGATTCGAGTATTTCTCAAAAGTTTTGGGCAGAGGCAGTAAACACTGCGTGTTATACTCAGAACAGATCGATGATTAATAAGAATCATATGAAAACACCATATGAGATCTGACATAGAAGAAAAAGTGTGGTCTCCTACTTTAAAATATTCGGCTGCAGATGTTTTATTCTCGATAATGGTAAAAATCATTTAAAAACCTTTGATGCAAAATTTGCAGAGGGAATATTTCTTGGATAATCTTCAGTTAGCAAAGCATATAGAGTTTTTAATAAAAATTCTTTGAATGTTGAAGAATCTATCCATGTTGTTTTTGAAGAAAACGCTCTAACTGATAAGCCAACTGATCCAGTTGAGCTAATTGATAGACTTACAGAGATCAGTTTGGAAGATGAAGATGAAGAAGATAATCATATCAATCACAACAACCTCCAAACACCAGAACCAGAAGTACTAGAACAACCAGTTCAACAGGAAGCTATTCCTGATGTTCAGTTGGAGGAGCCTATTGAGAATATTCAACTGCCAACTGATGAAGCTCCAACTGATACAGAAGCAGTTAAATACTTGGATACAACAAACACTGAACTCAGATGGAAGAAATCACATCCTCCGGAATTGGTGATAGGTAATCCATCTGATCCGGTAAGAACAAGAAATCAGATGCTTAATTTATTTATTCATTCAGCTTTCATATCACAATTGGAACCAAAGAAAACTGATGAAGCTCTTGCTGATCCAAACTGGATAAATGCAATGCAACAGGAGCTGAATCAGTTTACCCATAACAATGTCTGGAACTTAGTTTCAAGACCACTTTCAAAAACTGTTCTAGGTACAAAATGGGTGTACAGGAACAAACTGAGCGAAGATGGTTCAGTTGTGCGCAACAAGGCTAGACGAGTAGCACAAGGATATAGGCAGAAAGAAGGAATTGACTATGATGAAACATATGCCCTAGTTGCAAGACTGGAAGCCATCCGAATATTCCTTGCCTATGCATCATTCAAGAACTTCAAAGTCTACCAGATGGATGTGAAGAGCGCATTTTTAAACGGTCAGCTGCAGGAAGAAGTCTATGTGGAGCAACCTCCAGGTTTCACCAATCATACTTTTCCTGATCATGTCTACCATTGGAACAAAGCCTTATATGGTCTCAAACAAGCTCCAAGAGCTTGGTATGAAACACTTTCAAAATTCATAACTGATCATGATTTTTCAGTTGGATCAGTTGATAAGACCTTGTTCAAATTCTTTAAGAATGATCATATTCTATATGTTCAAATTTACGTTGATGATATTATATTTGAGTCAACTAACCCCAACTTATGTGAGAAGTTTGCTAAGTTGATGCAGGACAAATTCGAAATGAGCATGATGGGTGAACTGACATTTTTCCTTGGACTGGAAGTGAAGCAACTGGAAACTGGTATCTTTATCAATCAGACCAAATATACGAATAAACTGCTTAAGAAATTTGGCATGGAATCATGCTCAGCAGCAAGCACTCCCATGAGTTCATCAGTCAAACTAGACAATGATCAAGGGGGAATATCAGTTGAGGCGACATTATACAGAGGTTTAATAGGTTCATTATTGTACCTAACTGCTAGCCGTCCTGATATTGTATTTGTTGTATGCATGTGTGCTCGATTTCAAGGAAATCCTAAGCAATCACATTTTTCAGCCGCCAAAAAGATTTTAAATTACCTTAAGGGCTCACAAAATGTTGGGCTGTGGTATTCTAAAGACTCATCTTTCAATTTAATTGGATATTCATATGCAGATTATGCAGGATGTAAGCTTGATCGAAAAAGTACAAGTGGATCATGTCAGTTACTAGGAGACAGACTGATCTCTTGGTTCAGCAAGAAGCAAACATCCATAGCTACTTCCACGACTGAAGCAGAATATCTTGCTACTGGAAGTTGCTGCGCTCAACTGCTTTGGATTCAGCAACAACTGAAAGACTATGGAGTTATCGCCAAGGAATCGCCTATATTTTGTGATAATACAGGCACAATTGCTATCACGTATAACCCAGTTCTTCACTCAAGGACCAAGCACATCGATGTCAGGCATCACTTCATCAGAGATCATGCCATGAAGAAGGACATCAGACTGGAATACGTCTCAACTGAGCAGCAAGCAGCTGATATCTTCACCAAACCACTACCCGAGACTAAGTTTTCTCACTTTCGCAACATACTTGGTTTAATAGATTTATCTTAATCAGTTTTCCATGATTATATCTCAGTTGTTAATATATTTGTGTTATTTATCTAATTCTTAACTGATGTTAGCTTGTCAGTTTGTTATTATGATTCAGTTAGTCACTTATTTTTCAGCTGATGAGATTAACTATTGTAGAAAAATAAAAGACAAAGCTAAAACAAAATGAGTATGTATTTAAAGAAATTGTTGCGGATTAAACCAAAATATTCTTCTTCAACAAAAGACCTCCATTTTTTCATCCAACCGGATATTTCGTCAGTTGCAGTCTTAAGAAAACTATCAGAAACAGCTAATCGCTCCACAATAGTCCTCTCTTTGTGGAGCATCAGCTGGTAGACATAACCATCTTCAAAGAGGTTCACCATCTCGGCGACATGCAAACGCTCTCTATACTTTTCCAGCTTTGCCAACACTCTAGGAGTGTTCGCTTCTCCACATTCATAGAGAAACTGGAGTCCTTGCAGCTCCTCCCAATAGCGAAGAATTTTATGAAAGACCTCATCTTCCATATCAACTTTACGTTTCTCCAGAGCAGTGTTGATAAACTCTTCAGCGATATCTGGAAGCCTTGAGCTACTTGCACCTGCTATTTTATCTGCTGAATATTCGTAACTGATATGTTTGATACTAACTGAGCCACTTCTATTTATAGCGTAGGGTCAAGGAAGATGAAAGGGATCAGTCACTGCAGCAGACGATTAATCTTCCAAGCATAAGATTTTATTTAATTAATCTTGCTTAAGTTCGCTTAATATTTATATGCATTTATTAAGGGGGAATATTGGTTTTAAGAGGTTAACTGAGAAGACAGAAGTTAGTAAATCTTCAGCTGAAAGGACACAGTTTTACAACTGATCGTTCAGTTGGATATTCCACTAATCTTCTCACATACGTTAACAAATTAACCATTTTTTTATTCCAAATTAAGTGACGTGACTATCTATCAAGCATTAAATGCTATCTTTCAGCAAATGACAAGTTGAAACGTGGACTTATATAATCCACATATTTACTACACACGTTCTTACCACACAAACACACGTTTTTATTGCAAAATTTTCATGGACTGACACGTGTCCAATAATACGAACAGTCGCGTACAAAAGTACTTTTCCCGCTCCATTTCAGTTCTTATTCTTACGCTTATCCAAATTTCTCAGAGCAAAAGCAAATTCAAACCTTCTTTTTCGCAGAAAATCATTCAGCTCAAATGGCAAGCCAGATTCCAGCGCATATGTTGAATGCTATGGCAATCAATTTCGATTCAGTCCTATCTATAAAAGAAGCCGAGGTCAAGAATGTATTTAAGAAGCTTCAATCAGCTGGGCTCAGAACATTCTTGGGACAATCTTCCCAAGAGATCTATCCAAAGGAGCTTCTCGATTTCTACTCTAGTGGATTTGTCAATCAGGATGGAAGCATCTCATCTACTGTCAATGGTAAGTTGTTGACCATATCTGAAGACTCCTTTGGTGAGATATTCTTGTTGCCGTCTGATGGATTGACACACATTGCTGATGTTAATGCATTAGATATTGAAGAGATGCAGACACAACTCTTCGCTGATGGACGAAAAATCAAAGTTTCCGATCCAAAAAAAGAACTAAAACATGAGGTTCAGTTGTTGGCTGATATTGTAGCCAGGGGGTTATTGGCAAAGGCAGGATCCTTTGCTGCTCTTACCCTGGAGAAATTTCAAGCCCTTACCATTATCATGGCAGAACGAAGACTCAACTGGAGGCAACTCACCTTCAACATATTGAAAAACATGTTTCAATCCACAAACAGTCCAAAGGATTTGCTGTTCAGTTGAGCTATTTGCTGAAAATCAATGGGTTGGTGGCTGATGATTCTGCAAGATCATCCAAATTCAAAGTTTTCAATGCTAAGAATATTCTGCCGCCCAAAGCAAAACTGGATCTTACTCCTTATCAATTCGTCAAGATCAAAAAGGAGATTGGAGCACAGCAGGCTGCTCCAAAGTCTGTGAAAAGGGCAAAATCTCTGGCACAGCTGAAGACCTCCAAGAGGAAGCTGATTGTCAGTGAATCGGAATCGGAGAAAACTCCATCTCCCAAAGTTATCGAAAAGCCCAGAACTCAGAAAACCAAGCCAATAACTTCGATGGAAGCTATTCAAACTGAAAGGCTAAAACCTTCAGACACTCAACAGCCTATTCAGGCTATTCCTCTAAAAGTCGTTCCAGCTGAAGTTTCAGCAAGAGATCAGTTGCCTCAATCAACTAATCCATCCAAGAAGGTCATCACCTCAGTAGGTGAAAAAGAGTCAACCAGGGCCGTATCTTCTCTGCAAACTGTCAATCGCCTTACCATCTTTGCTCAGGCTCGACCTAAAGAGATCACTATTCGAGAATTGGTGGAAACGACTCGGTCGGGTCTGAACATTCCACACATTCTTACTGATTAGAAAGGCAAGGGCAAGATGATTGAAGATCCCAGGCCAACAAATGCGATCCAGACCCATATTGACCTAATTTGGGAACAGGTCAATGCTTTTGCAGCATCCAAACTGAAAACTTATGAGGCTTGGATCACATACAGAACTCACACTTTTGCCAAAAAATTGAAGTAGAAGTCTCAGCTGAAGAAGTTTATCAGGTTGGAAGCCACCGTTTTGAGGATAGTCAAAGCTGCTACTATTGTGCAGGCTTTGGAAAGAAAAAATTATTTCTTTGATTTGATGAGAGCCAAGAAGTTGGCTCAACTAGTTGAAAAGTTGAAAGCAAACTACATTCCGACGAATACAACTGCTTACAATGATCGAGCTGTGCTTACTCAGTTGGATTCAGATCTTACTTCCCTGCATGTACAGATAAGATTTTGGGAACAAGATCAGGAATTAGTTATTCATGGAGGGTCTTCAGAAGAAGAGGAAGAACCCTCATCACCGAATAAAGAGAAAGCTCAGGATGTGCCTGATCCCTCTGTTGCTGATCCTCCAATGTACTCAGAAGCTGACTTAACACTTGCAATTATTGATGAAATTATTCAGTCAGTAGTACAGGAATCTCAACCATCACTCGACTGATCAAGCAATTCTAGAGGCTCCTATCTTAACTGAAGTGCCCGTTCAGCAGGATGATCCAACTAATGTGCCAGCTCAGTCCACAGATAAAGAAATCGCTGAAAATGTGGAGGCTCAGTTGCTCAATTTTGAAAATATTCCAACTGACGAGCCAGCCCAAATTTTAGCTGATTCTCAAGCAGAAGAACCAGTTGATGATCCTCTAACTGAAGGTCTCACAGATTTACTTCTTCATCGGGACAGTTCAGTTGCTACTCAGGATCCTTCTTCTCCTCCTCCAGCGCAAGTAGAGGTTACTGAATCAGTTGCTCCAGAACAAACTATTGTCGAGACAGTTGTATCTGACAGGACCTTGGTGGTCTTTGATCAAGTCCTAAAAGAACAAGAACCTGGAACTTCTGGACATCTACCTCCTCAGTCGTCTTGTGATCTTGAAGTGGTTCTTGAAGAAATTCAAGACATTCAGAATAATATGCACAAAATACTTACTGCTGTTTCCCAGATTCAGCGAACTCAACTCCCTCATACTCTAAAACTGGAACATGCAGAGGTATTCAGCGCAGAAAACTGAAGGCAGTTCATGCTACCGTGACCTCTCTTTCCCTTGCAATAGAAGATATAAGAAAGAATAGAGGCTTCGCTGAAAGTCTCTCTGTAACCCAAGATGCAATCAGAAATAGAGTTGACTTTGTGGAGACATCTGTTTCCAGAAAGATAGACTTGATGCAAACCACTGTGCTGAATGCAGTCTCAGACGTAGCCACTTTTGTTAAAGTTTTATCAACTGATGTTAAAAGATTATTTATCAGATTGGAGGCGTTTGACAAAAAGGGGGAATAAGGACCTAAGCTACAGTCAAATCAGTTGACGGATTTATTTATACATGGATTTATTTTGTACAGATTATTTCATTCTTTCATTGTACGAATCTGTACACGACAGTTATTATTTTATCTACAACCGATTTGAAGCACGTCTATAAGCTTAACTGATCAGTTATTATTCGCTTAGTTTTGTCAAACACCAAAAAAGGGGAAATTGTTGGAAACTTAATTTTGGATGTTTGACAAACCATTTATCTATTGGACTAACTGATCAAGTATTCGTATTATACAACTTGCTTAACTGAAGTATCACGTGAGTTATCAAAGCCAACCGAATCCAGCTGAACTGAACCTTCGGATTTAACTAACTGATCAGTTGGAAACTAATCAGTTGAACGTAACTGGATTTCTGAAGACAGCTGACTGATCAGTTGGAAACTGATCAGTTGATTCACTCAGCACATGCTTATCAGCTGATCGATCAACGATACACGTCATCAAATGAAAAGGACGTTCAACCGACATCAATACAAGCAGACTGCAACTCGTAGTGGAATGCCGCATTTCAGAGTCTACAGTGTACGATTGTCAGGAGAATATCGACGTGGCAATCAACAGATATAAAATTCAAATATTATATCAAGTTACCGTTGGAAGAGAAGCCTATAAATAGGCGAAGAGAGCAGCTGAAGAACACGGATATAAGAACAACTATTTTACTCAAGCTGTTACTCTGCTGAAATCAAAAGCTCACTCTTACTAAGTTCTATCTGTAGCATTCAATGCTACCTTCTTTGAGCTTGTTAGCACACTGTAATCTTTGTTATATTGTTAAGTTGTGCTAAGATCAGTCACAAACTGAAATAGCCTGTTGTAACTAAGAGTTTCAGTTTTGGAACTGATAAGACCAAACTGAAGTGGGTCAGTACAAACATTGTATTCGATCAAAGTCTTTTAGTAGAAATCCTATCTTCGTGATAGAAGGGGTGACGTAGGAGTTATTCCATTCTCCGAACATCCAGAAAAAAATCGTGTGCTTTTCATTTCAGTTACCTTTTATTTTAGTTATTCTATCTTTCATTCAGTTTACTTCCGCAAATGTTTTCTCAGTTAAACTGATTGTCATCGACTGACGAGATACTGAGTATCAGTTTGTCATTAAACTGAAATCAACTTACGAAAAACGAACATAATCTGTGAGTGTTTATTCAACCATCCTTCTAAACACTTTTCACTTCTTAACCAATCCTTTCATACATTTATATAGTTATATATATAATCATAGGTACCATATATAAAATATCGATGAATTATGTATTTTCTATAGTCGGAACTATATTATATTAGGTGTGTGTTTAGATATTTAATCTTCTTGGAACCATTATTTATGGTGGTTTCCTTTGTTTTACTTTTAGTTAAACAATATTGCATAAACCAACAATAAATCCTCGAGCCTTGATAAAATTTATAATTTGTAAACTTCGTTCTTGCATTTGGTAATCTATAAATTAATAAATTTAAACTTAAAATAACCTCTCTGTGGATAGATCTCTTACTTACGAAACATATTACTTGCAGACAATCTACACTTGGGTGAATTATAATTTAAGTAGTAACACTTTATTCAGTTCATCTTGGCAGTACCAAAATGTATCAAGATCTTCGACGTCTTTATTGGTGGCCAGGTATGAAGAAATATATTATGTTATTTATTTCTGAATGTCTAACCTGTAAGCAGGTTAAGATTGAGCATCAACGACCTGCTGGAACTTTGCTATCACTCCCAATACCTCAATGGAAATGGGAGCACATCACCATGGACTTCGTAACGGGACTTCCAAGAACACCAAAGGGTTACAACTCCATATGGGTTATTGTTGATAGGTTAACCAAGTCGACTCATTTTCTTCCGATCAAGACAACATTTACAATGAACCAGTATGCTGAAGTCTATGTGTCAATCTCTTTTGTATTGGGAAGAGGTAGGTGAAAGAAAGATGTTGGGCCCGGAGTTGGTTCAACAAACAGCCGATGTTGTGGCATTGATCCAAGAGCGAATGAAGACCGCTCAGTCTAGACAAAAAATTTATGCCGATATTCGACGACGACCTTTAGCATTCGAGGTTGGTGATCATGTATTTATTAAGATAGCTCCTCTCAAGGGAGTTATGCGATTTGACAAGAAAGGTAAGTTAAGTCCTCGATACATTGGACCATTTGAAATTCTTGACAAGATTGGGGACCGAGCCTATCATCTTGCATTGCCACCGGATTTGGATCGAGTTCACAACGTATTCCATGTTTCTATGCTCCGTAAGTATCTTCCTAATCCATCTCATGTTCTTCGGTACAAATCATTGGACCTTTCGCCTAGTTTGAGCTACGAGGAAGTACCGATTCAAATTCTTGATCGCAAGGTCAAAGTACTAAGGAATAAAGAAATTGGCCTTGTCAAAGTCCTTTGGAGGAATCACATGATTGAAGAGGCCACATGGGAACCAGAAGAAGAGATGAAACATCGTTATCCGAATTTATTTGACGGTACGCAAATTTCGGGGACGAAATTTTTATAAGTAGGGGAGATTGTAATATCCCAACCTTTTAGCATTTTATAGTTTATCATATTATTTTTGGTTGGGTGTTTAGGAAATATGTTTATTGGAATGATTATTATATGGTCATTGTTTATGGTTATTGTTTTGGTATTATGTTCATAGTTGGTGGTGATTGTGGAAATGAATTGGTATAATAGAAAGTTGATCTTGAGCCAAATAGGAATTGGAAGTTCAGAAACGGTATGAAAAATGTTGCAATAGTTGTGATTTTTATTATAATGTTTTGAATATTGAGCCAATTGATGTGAGGCCACTTCTATTAGAAAGATAAGATATAAGGCTATAACTTTCATGTTTTAAGTTTTGTTCAAATCATTAGGGAAGACGTGCCAAAAGTGGCCAGAATGGTGTCGTACGTATCGTCGTTCCTACACTAACACATTTTGGTAGAATGAGCATAACCTTTTACTCAGACCTTCAAACGACATGAGAACAATTGGAGATGCAAGACAACACACAGGGCTACAACTTTCATGACCATTTTTGCTAATTCAAAAGATAAAAATGAGTTTTTCGGCAGAATGTGGCGCGCATATGCGCCAGATCTCGCGCCATTGCGCGTGTTGGGCAGAACTGGGCGCGCATATGCGCCCAGCATTCTGTATAAAAAATAAAAACACGTTTTAAGGCACTAAAGGATTTATATATTGCATTGGATAGGGCTTTCTACTCATTTTTCTTTCCTTCCATTCTCTTGGATCGTTTCTTACCCATTTTCTCATAAATCTTCTCTTCTCCAATCCTTCATTACAAGGTCAAGGATTTAGTGAAGTAATTAGCTTCTTCCACTAAATCTTCAAGCTTCAAGGTAAGAACTCTTTATTCTTGAGTTGATAGAGGGTTTAAGAAATTTAAGGTAATTGATGGTTTGATTGAGTTCTTTGATTATTGGGAAGGAGTAATGGTTGAATTTATGTATTTAATTGTAGGATTCCCTTCAAGAACATTTAAGCAATCATTTGTTTGGTTGAGTTGTAAGTAGAAGCTTTTCCTTCTATTGCTCACATGATTTATATATATAAAAGCCATAGTTATTGATATCTAGCTCCTTCCCTTGTTAAATTATTGATGTATGTATTGTTAATTATTTATTGAGCCAAGCATATCATTGAATTTATTGATAAGGAGCTAGTACTCTATTGTTGCTTACCAAGTATTTGTTGAATTGCTTCAATGAAATCTCCCATGATCAAAGCCAAAAAATGATAGTTATTACATGCATGTCATTGGCCAATTACATGATTATGAAGTATCTCTCACAGTTTTGATATTTATATCAAACAGATACTTGCCACAGGTCACAGGTCACAGAACTGTCATTTCCTTCCTTTAATTCATGATATGAGATACCTTTTACATTGATTTGAGACTTATGATTCATTCTTTATTGCCATTGTCATAGCCATGTTTTGAGGCAAAGCTATGTATATGTAATTGCTACGTACAACTTTCTACTTACTGAGTTTATTCTCATTCCAGTTAATGTCATGTGATGCAGGTGATAAAAAGGATTGAAACGGATTGTTCGAGGCGGGAGAGGTCATATGGCATAAGTAAGGGAAACTTTTGAAATGTAAAACCTATTTTGTTGGGTTGGAACTTGGATAGTTGTATTTGTTAAGTATGCATCTTTTGGGAAGTGACTGATATATTTTGTGGAATGATGGTTTAATGTTAAAATTGAAAAAAATGGTTATGGAAAAGTATAGTCAAGCTTTGTTCTTATGTAGTTCAATTGTTATGTTTCCCTTTAACATTTAAAGCTTCCGCGTATGCTATGCTATTCTACTTAAAATTAAATGTCATGGGAGTGGGGGTGTTTCAAGTACTGAGCAGGATCGGACTAGCGATAGTGCAAACCCGAGGACCTCGTAGTTCACGAGTTTTATTAGGCACATTTTTAAAACTATTTACTCTTCTTTTATTGCATAGATTTTGTTGATTAGTATGCTGAACTTTTTACGTTATGTTCGAATTTTTCAAATTATGGTGGATGTTTTTAAATTGGAATTTTATAGTTGTGGTATTTAAAATGATGGAGTTTTAATATTAATTTTATTTTAACATGCGTGGTGAACATTATTTATTTTACGAGTTATATTTATGATAAATTATTTAAGAAAAAAAAATCGAATTTTTTCATAAATATTAAAGTAATAGTATTTTAAGACACGATTCGTCACAATAATAAACTCAAAATTAAAGTTGAATTTGCATAATAACAAATATATTGACAATTTACCCATACAAAAATTTCAACATCGATATTTTGGCTACATTTTCCATTAACATGAAAATATACATCCACATTAAAAAGAAACCACATTCAAATTAAAAACTAGCTCATTCATATTTTCAACAATCAGACCTTAAAATTAGAACTGTAAATTGTCAAAAAAATTGTTGGTACTATATTTCGGCCGATTCTCGCAGATTATTACACAACCATGGAGATTCATTACATAGTTATTAATATTTGGGTTACCAAAAAAAAAATGTTTCTCCTCTTCTCTGTGTTTTGCAGTTTTGCTTGCCTAGTAGTTTTCAAATTTTACTTCATCACTGAAAGGATCGTCTTGTTGCTCCGATTTCATAGTTGTATCTTTCAATTTCGACGATTTCCAGTGGAAACATTTTTGAATTATTGAAGATCGTTGTATGGGTTTCAAGGCCATTATGGGAAACAATAAATAAATAATATTTTTCTTCTCTGATGTTCGACATCATACTACTCGGAATGGAAAGAATGGACGATGGTGTATTAGTGGGAAGACGGATTTTCGGTTCGTGTGGCTCCACCATCTTTCTGATGGGTTTACTTGCTATAGCCAAAATAAGTGAGTAAATGGAGAATAAAAAAATTTATTCAAGACACTAAAAACAAAAAAAAAGAAGAAAATAATGACATTAAAGACTAAAAACAAATAAAATGATTAAAATAAGGGAATTTGAAAGTCAATCAAAGATAATTTATGTGTTGAACTAAAGTTTTCGTTACAGAGAGACTAGAAGCAAACTTATATTTGCTATTGGAGGTGTATTCACAATCCAAAAATCAAATATTACATGCCATAAAGTTAAATGAAGAAATAAAGAGAAAATTAATTTTTTTTTAAAAAAGAGAAATAGAAAAAAATAATGGACACATGTCAAGTGATGAGATTTGAAAGAGTCGGGAGATGTATGTTCGTCCTAGAGAGTTTGAATATTTCTTTTACCCTAAATTTTGATGATTAACAAAATAACAACATCGAGCTCTTACAAAAAAATCAGTCACTACATTGTTTATTAATTTCAAGTTTCCGACCATTGATGAAAAAGTCGGACCGCTCAAGTTATTTAATATTTCCAAGCTACAGACCACTCAAAGTTCTGACTGGAACAAGCTTTTAAATAAGTAATCAATGTAGATTGTTACTATCCAACTGTTGGTCAGAAATGTGCAAAGCAAAGTGGATACTTGTTTTCTAACCATTTTGAAACTACCTTTTTTGGTATAAGAAAACAGTATCGCACTAACTCTGGACGTGACAAAAATTTTTTCAGTATACCTAAATTCAAGTTACTTTTTAGAGGCTATTTACGCTAAAGGAACATTAAATGTCATTTATTGTAGTGTATGATGTTGATAGAGACAAGGTCATTATGTCGAAAATTGGTATAAGTTATCGTTGAAAAGCATATCCTACCGTTGGAGCTTTTCAATTATATATAGATGTAGATTCATTTCAAAGAAGGCACTCACGTTCTTGCTCTCAAACTCACGTATTATCTTTATCTGCAACTTAAATATCTTTGAGCACTCTTAAAGCTATACATTTTCAAGTCGCTCATTAAGCACACGCTCAACATGTGATACCTCTTGTCCCACATGATAAAAATTAAATGTTTAAAATGAGTTTATAATGGGCTATAATGAACTTCTATAGCAATTTGGGTTAATCATTTTCGTAAAGCGATGACAAATACGAAATAGTTGCTATAAGGGCCCATTGTGCAGTTATACAGGCCCATTGTACAGTCATGCAGGCTCAGGCCGTGACACAACAGTTCATATCAGATCTTCTAAAGATCATCATTATTCTACTTCACCAACTCAAGTCGTTCCAAGCCATATGTTGGTTTTGTTTCTAAGTATTTGGTGAATCGGTGATTTTTTAAATAGCCAGAGTTGTAAAGTGATCACTAAGAGTTTGAACTTAGGTAGTGGATAAGTCCTAGTTGAAGTAAGTTCTTACAAGATTTTGTAAAGCCAAAATCTTTATGTGGAAACATTCTTGAAGTCGAAAAAAGAGTAACGTATGAGCTCGAGTTTTCAAACATCCATAAAAATATTTGTACCATTGACATTACGCATTTAATTTTAATTATTTATTTTGTAACGTCTACTCATTTTAAAATTCTACTGAACATTTTTTTTTGATGCTATGGCCGAAACCATGCCCATATAAAACTACAAAATTCGAAACATACATTCTGTAAAATCATCTCACTGCTAAATAAAATAACTACAGTTAAAATTATGAAAAGAGTAACCAACCAAAAAAATTTCTGTTTAAAAAAATATAAAACGCCCAGCATATCAAAATCTGTCAAAAACCTTTAACAAAATAAATTTATCAATCAATTAAAAACTGTTTAAACGTGTTCCCATAAAATCATATTATTGCGGAAGAATACAAGGTCTTCGGGTTAACATGCTCCACCAGCTCCGCCCGTTCAGTCATCATCACCTTCAGTCTCCACATCAATAAGCTCACCTGCATCATTCACACCTAGTGAGTCTAAAGATTCAACATACCTGTAACGTTAATAGCAAGTACATATACATGGCACACAGCAGTGAAAAATACTGTAATCAACATACCTTCATGAACTTGAAATCATAATGTAAACGTGTCGTATAAAATCATAATGTGTCAAACAGCTCATCTTAACATCACATCCTTATACATTTTCCTTGAATGAATTCAGTTCATTAGTAGTTGTGACTTCCGTAACAGCTTTATCGTTAATCATTATACGACGGATCTATCTACATAAAACAGTGTTACCCGACGGCTGTCGGACATCAGCGACAGTATTACCTATCCACTGTACCTAGGCCTCATCATTAGCATTTACATATACATATTAAGAATTTACGTATACATCGTTAGTCACAACTAATTCTCATCCTTCAAAAAAAATATTATTCATGAGACATAAACATTTAAAAGCATTATGAATAGGTGATCAGGGCGCTGCCAGGACTAAAATCTCACCCCTGGTGCAAAATGACTATTTTGCCCCTGGAAACCCAAAATGACCATTCTACCCTTGGATCTCAAAATTTCGACCCGAAGCTTACCAGACTCCTTAAAACATCACAAACATATTTATAAGCATTTCTTAGACGTAAACTCGAGCCCATTTCAAAACTGAAACGATTCGTTTAAAACTTGGACCGGGGTCCCGTTTTAGCCCGAATCAACCTGAAACTTAACCAAATTGTTTCTCATTTTCAAAGATTTTATGAAGATTCATCGAGGAATTAGAGATTTAGCATCAAAAGTTATTCGCTTTTCTTATCCCGATGCTGTCAACTTTACTTTTGTTATCAATTGTTTCTGTATGAGTGCGTCTGGTGATTTGTTCGGCATCAAGTTTTAAGTCAGCATGAAATTATTGATCAGTTTTGCCTTTCTACAAATACGTGAATTTTTATTTTTGATATATGATTAAGGTTGCATTAGCTACAGCTCGAGGGCTGTGTTTCCTTCATGACTCCGAGTCACCACTCATTTATTCAATAAGCTCACCTGCATCATTCACACCTAGTGAGTCTAAAGATTCAACATACCTGTAACGTTAATAGCAAGTACATATACATGGCACACAGCAGTGAAAAATACTGTAATCAACATACCTTCATGAACTTGAAATCATAATGTAAACGTGTCGTATAAAATCATAATGTGTCAAACAGCTCATCTTAACATCACATCCTTATACATTTTCCTTGAATGAATTCAGTTCATTAGTAGTTGTGACTTCCGTAACACCTTTATCATTAATCATTATAGGACGGATCTATCTACATAAAACAGTGTTACCCGACGGCTGTCGGACATCAGCGACAGTATTACCTATCCACTGTACCTAGGCCTCATCATTAGCATTTACATATACATATTAAGAATTTACGTATACATCGTTAGTCACAACTAATTCTCATCCTTCAAAAAAAATATTATTCATGAGACATAAACATTTAAAAGCATTATGAATAGGTGATCAGGGCGCTGCCAGACTCCTTAAAACATCACAAACATATTTATAAGCATTTCTTAGACGTAAACTCGAGCCCATTTCAAAACTGAAATGATTCGTTTAAAACTTGGACCGGGGTCCCGTTTTAGCCCGAATCAACCTGAAACTTAACCAAATTTTTCTCAACTTAACCCAATTTTAAACCTACATGACAAACTTCTAAAACACCCGTTCCAGACCACTTATGACCCACGAAACGAGCCCAAAGTTTGCTGGAAATCTCTAGCATATGCACACAAATTTTCACAGCTTGAATGATTTTGAGATAAAAATCATATCTCTCTCATTTCGTATCAGAAAATTACGAATTTACTATCCAATCGAAAATAAAACAGAGTGCTACAAATCATATGTTGAACACATATCCAGAAAACCAACCTACAAGTCGCTGAATTCGAAATAACAGAGGGTGATGGGTTTTGTGACACAGAAATTTCACAGCTTGTGCGGTTTTACGATAAAAATCATATCTCCCTAGTTTCTTATCAAAAAATTACAAATTTGCTATCGAATCAAAGATAACACAGATTTATACAAATCATATGTTGAACACATTTCCAGAAAGCCAACCTATAAGTCGCAGAATTCAAAATAACAGAAGGTGATGGGTTTTGTGGCACAGAAATTTGCAGTTTTACGATATAAATCATATCTCCCTCGTTAAAACCGATCGGCCCTCACCAAAACGTGACTAACTCGTGACTCCAACCCCTTGACACCTTAACTCCCAACGTATACAGCCTCTAACACCTTAAATCGGCAGCCCCTCTCACAAAAAGTCAAGAAAACGTGAATTGCATCAAAGTGTAGGTGTATTTCATGTCAAAAATATGCAAAAACGATACCATATAATAGATCAAGAGATTTCTCATACGTAAACACACAAACCAGCATATTATGATGTGAATGATGAAAAAAACGAGATTTTGGGTGTGCCTTGAAGTGTAGATGCTCGAAAACTCGAAGAATCGCGCGTCAAGGAAGCACCGGAGAAGCGGGGAGGAGACTTGCTTGAAAATGGTGGAAGAAAACATGACTTGCTGCTGGTTTTACACGTAAAGGTGCTGCTGAAGGAGGGGTGGGAGGCTGTTATGTGGGCATTTGGGGATACAAAAAGATGTTGTGCCCATTAAGCACTAAATCAAACCCTCAAAAAGTTTTCCGACTCGCTAAAATTCACGTACCGGTTAAAAATATAACCCGACGAGTAAAAATACCCAACCAAGGCCCATAATCAAAAATCATACTTAAAACACCTCATATTTAATAATTAAAAATAATTATTCAATAAAATTATTTTTCCTGAATATCCCCGGTCTCCGTTCCTCGTTCGAGCGCGAAATGCAACTTAAAATCCCAATGCATGAAACTTTAAATAAACCTGAATTAAAACACAAATTCATGAAATAAACATGAATTTAATGCATTATAACAATTTAATAAAATAAAAAATAAATTAAATAACTTACATGCATGTCGTTTACGTGGACCTTCAAATTTTCGGGACGTTACATATCTTTTTCAATTGTTGATACTTATTTTGCTGATATTTTAAATATGTACTTATCACTTGCATTATTGGATCATTTCCTTACTTTTCATCTTTTAATTTAATAGTCTAGTATACCTATTGTTCAAGTATACTTGTTTTAACCGTCTGAAAACTGTTAGAACGATTCGCTTATAAGAAATTTATTATTATTATTTTTTTATAGAGAATCGAATTGAAAATCATTCAATAAATATTTATAGAAAATATTTTGAACAACTTTATTTTTTTTTTAAATCGAAGTGAAAATCATTCAATAAGGAGTAAATCAAGCTAGAAGTACTTCCATAATTTTCCAAAAATTGTTCTTCGTGAATCTTGATTTTCTAGGAAAAATAGACTGATTGTTTTTTTTTACACTACCTATACACGTTTGTTTCTAGGTGGAAGAGGAATGCTTTGTACATTTTTCTGAATTTTTGGAGGTGTTAGCTTCTATATGACGTAAGCTTCTCATAAATCTAAATTATGTGTTTTCTATCTAATCCAGCAATTTATTCTAGTGATATACGATTACTATTGTTAATTAATTATATTTCCACCGAGTTGCAGAATGTCATTTCTGCCTTTTTCTCCCTCCATCATTCTACCAGATCCCATGTTACTTCATAGAATGGCCATAAACGGTAACAATGGGCTTATAATGTTAAAGTTTCACGTGATTTACTAAGTTTATGAGTGATATCACCGCATGGAACTGGCTCCAACAAGATAAAACAAAGAAAGAACATACTTATTGGTCAAGCATTAACTATTTCAATCGCCTATGCAGGTACACAACAACTGTTTGACAATGCTCTATTAATTAGTTGTTTAACTCACGTCAACAACTAATAGTTCACGTCAACAACTAATAGTTTTATGTTCATTATCGAATTTGTTAACAGAGATTATATAAATAGTTATATCAGACTATTCGGGTTTTGTTAAATTTTTTATTTGCCTTGATTTGGTTGCTATCTATCCCTATAATGCTTTAAAAATAATTTCTTCATGACGTTGTTTCTCATCGATTTTTCATCATGTTATCTCATTTGCAGAGATTTTGTGAAGATTCATCGATGCATTAGCGATTTTACGTAAGAAGCTTTTCATTTTTATTTTATTTCGCCTCCATTGTCAAGGTTCATTGAGGAATTAGCGATTTAGAGCAAAAAGATTTTCATTTTTCTTTTTATTTGCCTTGATTTGATTGATATCTATTCCTACGATCCTTCTTGAAAAATTTGAAGAAAATCCTATCAATTTCGAGTTATGTTAATTTTTATATTTTACTTGTTTTGGTTTCTATCTATATCTACGATCCCTTCTGAAAAATTTGGACAAAATCCGATCATTTTCGGGTTATGTTAAATTTCCTATTTGCATTGATTTGGTTGGTACCTATACTTACGGTCTTTTCTAAAAAATTCTGTGAAAATCCAATCATTTTGGGTTCTGTTAAATATATTTATTTCTCATGATTTGGTTTCCATCTATTCCTACGATCTTTCATAGATAATTATTTCATGGCTTTGTTTCTCATTTTCAGAGATTTTATGAAGATTCATCGAGGAATTAGAGATTTAGCATCAAAAGTTATTCGCTTTTCTTATCCCGATGCTGTCAACTTTACTTTTGTTATCAATTGTTTCTGTATGAGTGCGTCTGGTGATTTGTTCGGCATCAAGTTTTAAGTCAGCATGAAATTATTGATCAGTTTTGCCTTTCTACAAATACGTGAATTTTTATTTTTGATATATGATTAAGGTTGCATTAGCTACAGCTCGAGGGCTGTGTTTCCTTCATGACTTCGAGTCACCACTCATTTATTGTGATTTCAAAACATCAAACATTTTGTTAGATTCAGTATGTTGTGTTTAAAAAAATTTATGATATAGTCAAAATTTTATATATATATATATATATATATATATATATCATGATTTTGATGTTTGTGTAGGAATTTCAAGCAAAGTTATCAGACTTTGGGTTGGCAAAATTGGCTTCGTGTTCCAGACCTTAATATTCTTTCATTCACGTTGCTCCTCTTTTTTCTCCTCATTCCCCCCATGTTCCTCTTCGGTAGTCAAACTGCCCACGTTCTTCTCTTCCACGTGAGTATAACCATTTGAAATTTTAAGACGCTATAATCAATTTCCATCTGTTGCTCTCAATTTTCCATTATTTGTTGTTTGTATGCATATTTTGATATGATTGTATGAATATTTGGAATGTTGATATTTCACAATCTAATTCAATAATTCAGATATCACGAGTTTTAAAATACGTAGACGTAATGCTAAATATCTAATTTTCACTATATTTTTTCTTCTCTTATCTTCAAGTATTGGCTAGGATTAATGGATTAAGTTTTAGCTTGAAGAGTCTATTCAACAGTTCGAATCTTGGTTGGATAAATGTTAATCATGTATGTGAAAGGTGTAAGCTTAAATGTTATGCAAACTATCTTAAGATTAGAACTGAAAAACATATGCAAAGCACTTTTTTATTGTATAATTGTCTTTTGGATTTGAGGCTTTGCCCTCATGGTGAAATCATTACTCTAGATTCAAAATATGCTGGAAAAATATTATTTTTTGAAATCCTAAAATTATAAGTTATCTTTCATATGTTGTTGAACATTATATATAAAATTTTGTCTTTTAAAATATCAATACTTCCACCAAAGTCATTGTATTCTCATAAATGTGGTTTTTTTAATTTTAAGAAAGCAATATGTGTCATGACAAATTAAATTTAATTAATGCATTTGTATTTTTTTCATAATCAGTCAGTTATTGTTTGTTTCCTATCATTAGTTATTTTATTTATTATTTTCATCTTTTTGATTTGTTTAATTTTTTTTACAATATCATGTTTCTCTCTGTAGAAAACATGTTATATGAAACTAAATCCAATGTTTAAGATTGTGATTGAAGCATATGAAATTAATGGGTTTCCTTCCAACTAATAGAGTTGTAACTTGATTAATAAATTGAATAAGTTGTCACTCTACTCTTCATCTCTTTCAAAAAATCCAAGATATTTGTTTTTTTATGTTAATCTGAGATGCAACTTTGGAAACAAATTTAAGATTCTGCAAATGCGAAGAGATTGATCGCTGAAGATTTAACGACCCTCAACCAATTTTCCATACTCTTCGGTCTTCACCATTCACAGCCTCCACATATGTAACGTCTATTGTCTTTCTATTCCTTGAAGAGCTTGCCCAAGTATGTTAAACTTAATTTTATAAATGTTTTTTGTTTAATATTCCGATTATCAATTTTTTGTTTGCTTATATTTTTCTATTTGTTAGTTTTAACAATCTTTTTCATTTCTTCACAGTTTAATAGGAGGTTGTACTATTAGTCTAATTCAAGCAACTAGAAATCAGGGGAGAGATGGAGTCATGAGATTTTCAACTTCTCCGACGACAGACAATTCAGATTCATGCTGTTAGCGCTTCGCCATCATCGAATATGGCTATTATCTTACATGGATTACATGGCACACATACATATAAATTTTATATATTATATAATAATTTACATTATCATGGGCTTTCTAAAAAGGTACCAAACGTGGGATAATGAAAATTATTTATCAATCCCTCTCTTATCCCGTGTACCAAATTAGTCTTAATGTAGGAGACTGAATTATGGATTACAAAGTTAATTGACTCCCGAATACGTGCAAGGGATAGAGGATTAGTGCTTTTATAGTTATAGTTATATGTATGTGTGCCATGTCCAATGTAAAATATTTTAAAATAAATATTTTTATCTTTGAGTAGGTAGATAGATGTATATATATTATGTGCTTATTTGGACTTAAATAATATATTATTAAATTAAATAGTAATTTTTTTACAAAGGTAAATTGGAGATAAATCCCCAAAACTAAACATAATTTATCCTAACTCTCGACATCCAAAAAATTTTGTTTAAACTCCCTAAAATAATAAAAATGACAAAAATATCCTTATAAGTGTTGATTTTGATGATTGATTTTACTGGGTCGTAAATGGTATCAAAACATATGTAAAATTATTTCAAACATAAAAATTTATTATTATGGATACAAAAGACAGTACAAAATTATGTCAATATGTTGTATTATGTACCACAAAATATAAAAAAAAAATTTTGAAAACCAGGAAGAAATTCTTGGAACATTAAAAGAGATTAAAAAATGATTCAAACTCTAGAACAACAACCAAGTTCTAGTAAAAAAACTTCAAAAGAAAGGTTACCACTATCTTTTGGTACTAAACCCTTATTACATCAAAAAGGGAAGACCAAAGTAATGCCAAAATCTTTAACTGATGAAGAAAAAACGATCAATCTAATTAAATATTTCTCAGAAAAGAAATTAATCTGATGATAACTTTAGAGAGGATTGGTCTCGAGGATCTCCAAGACCTTGCTGAATCTTTTGCAAATCTCAAGATCGTAGATTTAAAGATGAAAACAACTGAGGTGAACCACCTACCATAACCTGACCATCTTCTCAAGAACCACCAAGAGAAAGTGAGGGATCTCATAATATGAATATGAGAGGACCCTAAACAGATTTTCATACTGGTTGAGTATCACATCCAGCTAGAAACAGGTCAAGGAAAAATCAAATTCCCTTGCACCAAACACCATACGGGAAATTTGTTTTGGAACCTACACATCTTTATGGGGTTATACTTAACCTTGATATACTGGACTTCAAAAACATAGAAGACCCATAGATGACTGGACATCAGCTATGAGAATCGCCGCATGAACACTTGATCTCAACAGATAATGATTAATTAAACTTTTATAAATCAGTCTTGGATCAGTTAAAATTGCATGGGACATGACGTCGGTGGAAACCAAAAAGTCATTCCTAGCCGGAGAATCTCTCAGTGAGTTAGCCGGAAGAATGACTACACTATTTAATGCACAAATTATAGGGTAAACTATTTTAACAGTCAAAATATAGAGAAGAAAAAGAAATGCACTCAATCTTTGTATAGTCTTGAATTACATGACATATGTTAAGTGGATGAATATATTATGTTATTAACTAAATATAGATGGAATTCAGGGGTCGAGTAGAATATAGCAATGCAACTTTTCTTCGTCAAAATGCCAAGTCCCTGGAGAGAAATGCTAATAAGAGAATATGTCCCTGGCAATCCAGATACATTAGCACAAAGAGCCTCTTTTCTCAAAGAAAAATTAGCAGAATGGTGTCATATGACAGCATTACAAAAGAATTACAAACAATTAAGGGGTATTAACAAACCACTCCTTTGTGTTGTAAAGAAAATGATCTTCCAACACTTATTGGAATAAAAAAACAAAGGTAGAAGAGGAAGAGTTTTAGATCTCATCCTTAGGCAAGAAGTGAAAGAATTTCTTGGAAACCAATTACAATATGGTCTACAAAAAGATCGGATATTACAAATTTGGGCAAATAAACCGACCATCAAGAAGTGAGACATCATCCCAAGCATCGAGTTTATCTCGAAGCACAGGAAGAATACCTACAAAGAAAACTTTCAGAAGAACCCACACCCGAGCTAATGAAAGTTTTAAAGATTGTAATTGCTGGACATGTGGAGCAAGAGATTATATTTCAACTAATTGTCTATAAAATTAAAAAAGATGATTAAAATGCTTCGATCCGACCCGGATATTGAAGAAGCAGTATATTACCAAGATCTTATTCAAGTATACCAATTTGAAGATATTACCTAAGACGAAAGTATATATGAAGACGAAGAAGTCTTGAGTCAGGAAGAATTTGATGGAACAGAATCAAAATTTGACTAAAGACGAGGTGTTTTGACACGAAACGCATGAAGACTTGTCTAGTTTTTTAGTCAGACAAAAATATCCTATAACATGGTCCAAAAGATAATGAGAGAAAATCCTAGCCTACAGAGATATCAGGGAATTGTCACTTTGATTGTTGCACTCCCAAGAGCAGGTTGTCCACGAGTAGTATAATTCGGTGAGTCCGATATCGTATCCACAGGGAAGCTAAATTAATTACAAGTCCACTACAATGTCTTTTTGTTTTGTTTTTGTTTTTGTTTCTTTTTAATTTTAATTGTTTGAATCTTTAATGGGTAAATTTTAATTGTTCAAATTTTAATTTAAGTAGTTGAGATTAAAGGATCCACTCTTGGTATTTTAATAAAGTTAACATTAACGAACAATATTGAAATCCACTTAATAAAATGGTTCCAATATATTAAATAGTCATATTTATATTATGTTATAAATTATTATCTTATAACTATATAATATATACCAAAACTTATAAATGTGGTCAAGTATTTATTGTGCTATATATATTTGTAAACACTAAATCAAGGTTCCCACTTTAAATGGTTGGTAAAACCAAACAAACATTTAAATGGTTCCAAGAATTTAATATTATAATATATTCATATATAATAAATCAAGGCATCCACTTTAAATGGTTGGTAATACCAAACTAACATTTAAATGGTTCCAAGAATTTAGTGTAACATATAGCAACAATAAATCAAAACTCCCACTTATAAGTAGGGTATAAAAATGCTTAAAGAAATAAATATAACATAAACAATAAATAATGATTAAATAATATAAAACATAGATTCTTACCTTTTAATAACCTTATTATCATGCCAAGAGTTTCACCTTATCATCTCAACTTTAGGAAGTTAGCTATTCATTATTCAAAGTGTAAAACTTTGAATATGAAATTAACATGCTAATTGTATTTAAATGAAGAAATAAAGGAAAAATATAGAGAGAAATATTATGAACTCAAAGGTTTGTTCATAGAATGAGGGATATCTCAATACATTACAATGCACCCCTATTTATAGCCAAATTTGGGGAGACAACCACAAATAAAATATTATTTTTTTACACATAAGTCTTCATTGGTGTTCCAAGATATTATATTATATTACACATCACTTTTGAAAATCTTTTTCTCCGAATTTGCTTCTTCGCATAAAAAGAAACATGTGGATAATTCAGTTGTCTAGTTGTGAAATTTTTTTCAAACCATTTGACCAAGTAATTTGAGAGATATGGTCAAAATACTAGAGCATGGTAAAACTGTCACTCCTTTTGTTACTTTATTTGTTGCTTAATTTTATCCCAATTGTGAGAGGGTTTTTATCTCATGCTTGTCACCAATATTGTAGATATTATAATCAACTTTCTACAGGTCCAAGAATCATCTTAATCCTATTTGCAACGCCAAGTTTATTCTTGTTTTATCGAACCTGTAAAAAATAGTAAAAACTTGTAATTACACTACAACTTATATTTTATACAATTTATAAAACATATAATATTTAAACATTTAATAAAACAAAAACTATATATTTATATTATAAAACATTTAATTAATGTACAATTATTATGTTTATCACACCTGTCAACTAGCTTATTGCTAGTCCCTAGCAATTTAAGCGTTAATAGCAATACAAATCATATTGATTAATTTAAATAGAAATGTAATCAAAACTATCTAAGTGTTTAAATTAAATTTGAAAATTGTCAAAGTTATATCAAGATCATCATAACTATAATTTATGAAATAATTTGAGATTATCAATTCGAAGTTTATTTCAGGTAGTTAAATGTACATGACCTTCAGAAATTCCTAGTAAGAGTCTCAACTCCATATCCTCACGGGTTAATAAATTTTTCAATTCATGGGAACGATTTCTCTCATGGAATTGGAATACAGATAAATGCTCAGAAAAATGATTTACAGAATGCAGACAGACAAACGAGCCAAACTAATCAAAAGATAGAAAATCCATTGATTCAAAATCTAGTTGTTCTTATTATATATTTTTTCCTGATTTTTTTTAACATCATGGAATCAGACTAAGTTTATGCTTCTTGACCACATATTTATTTACTTTGTACAATAAATTTCACTCATTCTTTCTTTTTTTTTTTTTTTTTACCTCTCAACTAGCTTATTTCTAGTCTTTAGCAATTTATGTGTTAATAGCTATACTATACATATTTATTTTTTTAAATAGAAATGTAATCAAAACTATCCAAGTGTTTAAATTAAATTTGAAAACTGTCAAAGTTATATCAAGATCATCATAACTATAATTTATGAAATAATTTGAGATGATCAATTCGAAGTTTATTTCAGGTAGTTAAATGTACACGGCCTTCAGAAATTCCTAGTAAGAGTCTCAACTCCATATCCTCACAAGTTAATAAATGTTTCAATTTATGGCAACGATTTCTCTCATGGAATTGGAATACAGATAAATGCTCAGAAAAATGATTTACAGAATGCAGACAGACAAACGAGCCAAACTAATCAAAAGATAGAAAATCCATTGATTCAAAATCTAGTTGTTCTTATTATATATTTTTTCCTGATTTTTTTTAACATCATGGAATCAGACTAAGTTTATGCTTCTTGACCACATATTTATTTAATTTGTACAATAAATTTCTCTCTTTCTTTCTTTTTTTTTTATGAGAGATATATGGGTCGTAGCATATAACTTAAAAATTACATAGATCTTCAATATATTTCTTTTTGTATTTTTCTCCTTTTTTTTTCAGGAAATATCATTTTTTTTTTCAAAATAAGAACTCAAGATCTAAACAATAGATAGTCTCTCTCATGATCAATAAAGGCTCGAAAGCTGTTTTCTCATTCCTCTCCACTCACTCACAAAATATGTGTGAGTTTAAAATTTTAGGCACTCTTATAAGGTATATCTTGGGCCATATACTTTAATACCTGATTTTATCACAATGGTTAATCACTCAAAAAGATTTCATAAATCATATTTTTATATTGATCAGAATATTAAAATTGACTTTTTTTTT
>NC_133307.1:9299887-9315022 GCF_012295235.1 Primulina huaijiensis
ATACAAACAATAAACATTATTTTATTTTAAAATAATATATATATATATTTTTATTTTTATTTTTAATTTTTTTAAATTTTTTTTTATAAGTTTGTACTCCTCCAATCAGAATATGACATTGTCCCTAATGTCAAAATAACTATTAATAAAGAGTACATAATGAAAGAGATATCACCTGGAATTTTATTGAAGATAACAAACTGAAACAAACGCAAACCAATCCACGACTTTTGAATCAATGATCCAACTTCCTTTTCTTATTGCTTGATTGCGACCAATTGATCTTTGTTATCATCGGATCAGGCTTATGAACAAAAGCTTCCAAATCATCAATTAATTGGTCGGCAGTCGAAGCACAGATGAGCATCCTTCGTGAATTTTCTGAAATGAAATTCTGTTCCACAGCTTTATCAAGAAATGTCAACAAACTGTCATAATAATTATTGATATTCAACAAGCCCACAGGTTTATTATGGATATTAAGTTGTGCCCAAGAAACAGTGTGAAAAATTTCTTCTAATGTACCAAAACCACCTGGTAGTGCGATAAAAGCATCAGAATTTTCAATCATTTTTGTGATTCTTTCATACATAGAAGAAACTTTTAATTCCTCACCAATCGTAACACCTGTAATATTTCCTTCAGCTAAAGCTGTAGGAATAATACCCAAAACCTGACTACCTCCAAGATGAGCAGATGTTGAAACAGATCCCATTAACCCAATATTACCTCCCCCATATACCAAGTGAATTTTTCTCTCAGCCAATATCTTTCCAAGATTATTCGCTGCTTCTACAAACACTTCATTTTTTCCAGGACTCGACCCACAAAATACACAAATATTTTTCAATGATTGTGCAGAGGTTCCAGCCATGTTTTTTTACTTTCTTCTTTTTTTTTCTGCGAAAATAGAGAGAAAGATGAGAGATTTTATAGGGGTAATATGTTATCAGGACAAAACTATGGGTCACAGTTGTAAACAGAATAAACAGTAAAAACAATAATGACACACATGCATGTAAACAGTAGTGTGATTGTGGCTCACAATTTTCCTCTGGTTTTACGTCCAGAAACGGCTTCAACGCCTTCTATGAGTCGAGGATATGCTTCCCATCCAATTTTCTTATAAATTGGCAAACAGGGTCTTTTTTAGTCGGATTCCCAAGACTATGACGCTCATCTTGGAATTGTTTCCATAAACGGAGAAGTTCAATATGCACATGTCCACTAGAATGCGTCTCAAGAGTCAATAAGATGTTATCTAAAGACTCCTTACTCAGCCCATTCTTAATGAAACCAATTTTATCTTCTCTGTTATTGGAAACACATCCCAAAGATCTGCATCGTTTGTCACAAGTCCATCTTGCACACTTATGACAAACCCCTAAACTTTTGGCCCTTCGTTTTTTCGCATAAGTGCTTTTTCCTAATCCAGGCAAATACCGAATGAGCAATGATTGTGGAACTTCTCCTCCTAATCGGACCTTAGCTTATATTACAAGACGAATATCTTCTGGAATTCTTTTTTGCATTAGCAATCTCAATCTTTCACATCTTCCTGCATAAATTTTTCTTAGAACATTTTCAGAAACAGAGGGAAAATATTTACAAATTTTTGAGAGAATTTCATCCATTTTGAAAAGAAAAGAAATGATTTTTTTTTATTTTTGTATCAGCAATTATGGGAAACTGATTAAACCGACTATGAGAGTCACGGAGTACCGTGATCCGCCATTTAATCGGGAAAATAAAAAGATTAAGGAAACATGAAATAAAAACAAACAAAATTAAATGCAACACAAAAAAATCAAGGATCAGAAAGGGAAATAAACTCTTCTTGAAAGATTTCATTTTCCAAAAATGGTTTAAGCCTTTGTCCATTCACTTTAAAAACATCACCATTTTTAGGATTTTCAATATCCACAGCTCCATAAGTATACACATGCTTTACAACATATGGGCCTGTCCATCTTGATCGTAATTTTCCTGGGAATATGTGAAGTCGAGAATTATAAAGCAAAACTTTTTTACCAATCTCAAAAGATTTTCTAAGAATTGTTTTATCATGAAATGATTTGATTTTTGCTTTATAAATCCTTGAATTCTCATACGCGTCATTTCTGAGTTCATCAAGTTCATTAAGTTGCAATTTACGCAATTTGTTGGCATCATCCATGCTTGAATTTAAAGTTTTGATCGCCCAATAAGCTTTATGTTCCAATTCCACAGGCAAATGACAATGTTTTCCATAAACCAACCTATAGGGAGACATATTCAATGATGTTTTAAAAGCTGTTCGATATGCCCAAAGTGCATCATTAAGTCGCAGAGACCAATCTTTTCTATTTGAGTTAACAGTTTTTTCCAAAATTTGCTTTATCTCCCTATTAGCTAATTCAACTTGTCCATTTGTTTGAGGATGATAAGGAGTAGTTACTTTGTGAGTAATACCATATTTTTTCATTAATGAAGCAAATGGTTTATTAACAAAGTGAGTTCCCCCATCACTTATCATGGCTCGAGGAATTCCAAATCTACTAAAAATATTTTCTTTTAAAAATTTGATGACGATTTTATGATCATTTGTTCGACATGGAATTGCCTCTATCCATTTGGAAACATAATCAACTGCAACTAAAATATACAAGTATCCAAACGACGGTGGAAAAGGTCCCATAAAATCTATTCCCCAACAATCAAAGATTTCAATTTCAATAATAGGATTCAAAGGCATCATGTTTCTTTTTGAAATCGCACCCAATTTTTGACAATTTTCACAGATCTTGCAGATTTCGTGGGTGTCTTTAAACAAAGTGGGCCAATAAAATCCACACTGCAAGATTTTTGCAGCTGTTTTCTTTGAAGAAAAATGTCCTCCGCATGCTTCTGAATGACAAAATTTAATGACACTACTTACCTCATTGTCGGGTATGCAACGTCGAAAAATTTGATCCGGACAATACTTGAACAGATACGGATCATCCCAATAAAAGTTTTTTACCTCATTCAAAAATTTTCTTTTATCTTGAGAACTCCATTGCGGTGGCATTTTTCCGGTCACTAGAAAATTTACTATGTTAGCAAACCAAGGTGTAGTAGTAACTGAAAATAGAAGTTCATCAGGAAAATTATCGTTAATTGGTGTCATTTCACAAGATGATCCTGTTACTAGTCTTGATAAATGATCGGTTACGACATTCTCGTTTCCTTTTTATCTTTGATCACAATGTCAAATTCTTGGAGCAACAAAATCCATCGTATCAGCCGTGGCTTTGCATCCTGTTTGGTCAACAAATATCTAATAGCAGAATGATCAGTAAAAACAATAGTCGTTGATCCAATCAAATAAGAACGAAATTTATCTAATGCAAATATTACAGCAAGTAGTTCTTTTTCAGTTGTGGAGTAATTCATTTGAGCATTGTTTAAAGTTCTACTTGCATAATATATCACATAAGGCTTACCGTTTCTTCTTTGACCCAATACTGCACCGACTGCATAATCACTCGCATCGTACATGATTTCAAATGGTAAAGACCAATCAGGAGGTTGCATGATAGGAGCTGATGTTAAATGTCGAATGATTTTATCAAAAGCATTTTAACATTCTTGAGTCCACTCAAATGCAGTGTCTTTTGTTAAGAGGTTACGAATGAGTTTAGAGATTAAACTAAAGTCCTTTATAAACCTCCTATAAAATCCAGCATGTCCCAAAAATGAGCGAATTTCTTTAATGGTTTTTGGAGGGGGTACATTGGCATTGACATCAACTTTTGCTTTATCAACTTCAATTCCATTAGATGACACGACATGTCCCAAAACAATTCCAGAAGTAATCATGTAATGACATTTTTCTCAATTTCAAATAAGACCTTTTCCTCGCATCTTTTTAAGACGTTTTTCAAATTTTCAAGACAATTATCAAATGTATTCCCAAAGACAGTTAAATCATCCATGAAAATTTCCAAACAAATTTCAACCATGTCGCAAAAAATGCTTAGCATACATCTTTGAAATGTTTCTGGGGCATTGCATAATCTAAATGGCATCCTTCTAAATGCAAATGTTCCAAAAAGACATGTGAATGTAGTTTTATCTTGTTCTTCGAGTGCAATGAGAATTTGATAATAACCTGAATATCCATCAAGAAAACAGTAGTATGGATGACCTGCTACTCTTTCTAAAGTTTGATCCAAAAATAGTAATGGAAAATGATATTATCTAGTGGCGTCATTTAATTTTCTATAATCAATACACATCCGCCAACTAGATGGGACTCGACTTGTTAACAATTCACCTTTTTCATTTTTTATCACTGTGATGCCAGATTTTTTCGGAACTACTTGTGTTGGGCTTACCCACTTACTATCAGAAATAAGGTAGATAATCTCAACATCAAGTAGTTTGAGAACTTCAGTTTTCACAACATCTTTCGTGTGTGGATTTAATCTCCTTTGTGGTTGTTGAGATGTTTTTGCATTTTCTTCTAAGTGAATTTTGTGAGTGCCAATTAGTGGATTAATGCCCTTGAGATCTTTTAGTGTCCAATCAATTGTATTTTTATGTCTTTTAAGCATATCAACTAATTTACCTTCTTCATCACTTGCTAGTTTGGAAGAAATTACCACCGGATATGTTTCATCTTCTCCAAGAAATGCATACTTCAATTCTTCTGGCAAGGGTTTTAACTCCAATATGGGTGGTTCGTCTTTGTTCTCATATTTTGCATCAAATTCTTTCTCTGATCCTGGTAACGAGTGATACCTCATAAAATCATCAAGATCAATTTCAATATTTTCTTTAACAGTTTCAATTGAACACATATCTAATTGATCACGAGTACTCCCTTCTTGAATGTTTTCTTCCACAAGAGTTTCAATAAGATTTTCATCTTCACTTTCATCTCCTTTGTCATGTGGTTGCTTACAAAGATTAAACACATTAAGCTCCAAGGTCATGTTACCAAATGACAACTTCATTATTCCATTCCTGCAATTTATAAGAGCATTAGAAGTTGCTAAAAATGGACGACCTAAAATTACAGGAATTGCATTACAAGCTTCGATAGGTTGTGTATCTAAAACTATGAAATCGACAGGATATACAAAGTTATCAACTTGGACCAACACGTCTTCTACCATACCTCTTGGCACTTTAACAGATCTATCAGCAAGTAAAAGTGTTACCGAAGTAGGTTTTAACTCGCCTAGATTGAGTTCTTGATAAACTGAATATGGAAGTAAATTCACACTAGCTCCAAGGTCAAGCAAGGCTTTTTTAATCTTTCGTTCTCCAATAATACAAGAAATAGTAGGACAACCAGGGTCTTTGTATTTCAAAGCATTATTATTTTGAATGATTGCACTTACTTGTTCGGCTAAAAATGCTTTCTTTTTCACATTCAATTTTCTTTTCACAGTGCATAGGTCTTTCAAAAATTTGGCATATGATGGTACCTGTTTTATTGCATCTAATAAATGAATATTAACTTTTACTTGTTTAAAAATATCATATATATCAGAATTCAAATTTGATTTTTTTTATATTTTTCTATGCATGAGGGAATGGTGGTGGCAATGTCGGTTGAACCTCCTCTTCGCAAGTTATGGGTTCCACTTCCTTACTCTTTGGAGTTGATTTATCATCATCTTCACAAGGTTCAAGAATGGATTTTTCCAGAACCTTACCACTTCGAAGGGTAATAACAGATTTTACCTGATCCATCGGTTGAGTTCCAGAAGTTCCAGTTTGTGAATGGTGATCCTTGGGATTAGGTAGAGGTTGTGAATGAAATTTACCTTTTTCATGAACATTAAGTACAGATGCAAATTTAGCAAGAGTATCTTTCAAATCTGTCATGGTTTGAGCAGTTTGAGTATTGATAGACTCTTGCTTTGCAATGAAAGAATTCAATATATCTTCCAAATTCCTTTTAGGTGGAGGAACATAAGGTGCATAATTTTGAAAATTTTGTTGATTTTGGAAATGTGGTTGTGAAAATTGTGCAGCATTATCATTCCTCCAACTAAAATTTGGATGATTTCGCCAACCTGGATTGTAACTTTGAGAAAATGGTTCAAAATTTGGCCTTTTGAGATTGTTTAAAACATTGGCTTGTTCATGGAGACATTCTTTAAAAGAAAGCAAAGTGGGACAATCTTTTGTAGAATGATCACTTGTATCACAGATGTGACATGCAATTTCTTGAACAGATTTTAATTGACCATTCTTTTTCAATTCAAGTGCCTCAACTTTTCTTGCCAAAGAGGTAAATCTAGCTTGAAGATCATGTTCATCTTTGAGAGTGCACATACCTCCACCAGATGTAGGAGATTGAATCTTGTTTGATGGTTCGATTGTGTAGAACCCGTAACTTAGACTACGTATAAGTCATGCATAATTCTAGTATTTAAATTAAAATGATTTTTATTGCATGAGTTTCTAAATTTGATTATTTTACGTAGTAGTTTAAATTTTTGTCGTCTCAATTATTTCAGTGAGGCCGGACTGGAGTTAGAGTTTTGAGATAGAATTTAAGATTCAGAAAACATTTCCAGAATTTAATTTAGCTAGCAAGTAAGTTAATTTAAGTTATTAAGGAGGTTTGAGGATTTATTTAAGTAACTTGAGGTAAGTAGAGAATAAATTCGTTTAAGTTCCATAATTAAGGAATTAGTTCACTAAATTATTTAAAAAATAAGTGAGGCTTTTAAGGGTTATAAATTTAGTAAATAATCAACAATTTCCCTTCATTTTTACACCAAATTTCGGCCACCATTAATGACTAGACAATTCCTTTGCCAACTCACCCTTTGACTCATTCTTTGTTGTTTTAGCAAGCCAACCTTTTTAATTATTAATCAACCTTAATTAATTAATTAATAAGCAATATCCTAGTCTAGATTAGCAAGGAATTTCGGTCACCTCATTCTAGAATCATCCAATAATCATTTGTTAGCAAACAAAATTCAAAATTCAAAATGGTAGGAGACTTGGTCTTGATTTGGTCCCTATATTTTGCACCCATTCCCTCACTCCCCTAACCGATATTATTTCCCCCTCTCCACCGAAATTCAAAGCCATTTTCAGAGCCATAAAACCGTGAGAATCATAGCAAGAACTAGAGAGAAAATTTAATAGAAGACAAGGAAAGAAGATCACTCTACCTCCTCCGCGCCGGATCGTCTCGTTCTTTCGTTTTCTATCAAAACGAAACCAGGCATGCATATATTTTTCCTTGACTCTTCAATCAAGTCATATTATGTTTTTTTAAACCTTACATGATCATGTTTTAATAGCCAAAAACCGAAATATATCATGAACATTTCGAAAATAAAGATGCAGATTTTTTTTAGTTTCATGACAAGCTTCACGGTTTGCTTTGTTTTGTGGGTTTCAGGTATTGGTTCGATTCCAGGCTCCTAAGGCGACATCTAGACATGTAATAGGATGCATAAGGACCATGTTGGTCTATTCATTTAAAATCATGTACGCTGGAGATCAAGAAAATGACAGCAACTCCCCATTGCTCTCCATTTGTGTTTCAAAAATTCAGTTGCTGTCAAAAGGGAAATGAAACTGATCATGGCTGCCCCAAGGCCTATAGCCATGGTTAGATCACTTCCCTAGTATGTCTAAGACGTGACTGAGTTGCCCTTTTGGTGGCTTGGTCCATGGTGCATCGGTTTTTAAATAAAACTCAAGAACAGCCCCTTTTCCCTTTCGGCTTCCTCTCTTTTTCAGCTTGTGTTGTTTCGAATTTTAGGGAATGGTGTGGATCTTGGTTGGCCTATGGCCCTTATCCATGGTTTACACCATGCCCCTTGATGTCTAGATCGTGTCATGGTCAATCAAATGGCCATTGGAACGATTCGTGACAGCAAAACAAAAGCAATGCATCCTACGTGCAGAATTTGTTATCGGTTGTAACGTTTGGTTCGTTGCTGGAATATTTCGAATTGTGGCTGGTCTAAAGCCCTTAGCCATGGTTCGAATCATTCCTTGGGATGTTGGTAAGAGTCTCTGGTCGATGATTCAAGCTCCAATGGCCGGTAGTCTCGAAAACGACGTAAGGAAACCAAGCGCAGCTGCTGGAATTTTCTGGACAGCAACTTGCTGCGTCGGTTCGGTGGCTCGTTCGAGTTCTTGGTTGGCTTTTAGCCTATGGCCTTGGACTGGACAGTGCCTCATTGAGTTAGGAAGGGCATGTTTTTGGCCGTTCGTGATTCGGATCATTTTTGAGGTCGTACGAGAATTTACGGTGCGATGTGCCAAATTGACTCTCGAAAGAGCGTTTAGTGTTTTGGCCTCCATTTCACCTAGATTTCGACCCTCACCATTTTTGGAGCATTATTTCATCTTTTTGGGCGTATTTTAATCATGACTACATGTTAGTTTAGTGTTGGTTCGGGTTGGTTCGGGGTCATGTTTAAATACGGAGTCGTTGGACGTAATTGTCGCACTTTCGGGTTTAATTGCATAGTTGTGCATTTTAAAGCTATTGCATATTTTTCATGACACATTTAGGCTGCAGTGAGCCTGGGAGCGATCCAATCCAATCAGCAAAATTATGACATGATATTTAATTATGTTAATTAATTATATTACGTGCAAAAATACAAATTTTGAGATTTATGTGATATTGCTTGTGGTCACTTTACTATCATGCTTTAAGTCCGGTTGCCAGTCACAGGCCCGGTCGCCAGTTACCGGTCAGTTCAGTTGTTTCACCCAGTATACTGTGGCAGTAGTCTGATCAGACATACATTATTAAGTCCGGTCGCAAGTTACCGGCCCGGTCGTCAGTTAACGATCAGTTCAGTTTCATTCCGGTCGCCAGTTACCGGTCATCTCAGTTCAGTTCAGGGACCACTTGCATAGACCATAATCTCACCAGAAAATTATTACAGTTATTTCATGACAGGGCTCCAAGGAGCAAACATTTCATTATGATTTTCAGTTCAGTTATGCACGTATTATAATTTCTCACGACCAGTTATTTTCACATTATGCCTCATGACATGATATTATTATCCCATGCAAAATTATTACTATTTATTTACTTGTTATTTACGATATATGCATGTTGAGTCTTTAGACTCACTAGACTTGATTGTGGTAGGTGCTGCTGATGATGTCGGGACCGAGGGCGGGGACCAGTGAGCTAGCTTGGGTCGGCAGTGGTGGAACCCGAGGACCTCATTTCAGCATTTATTATTTTTAATTGAAACCAAGTTTTTATGTTGCTGAATTATTTTTAAGTCGGTATTTTGCAAACATTAGATTTCTTCCGCTGCCACTTTGAACATCAAACTTTATTTATCAGTTCAATTATGAATGACGCAATTTTATTTTTTTTTTAAAAAGAAAATTTTTAAATTTTCCGCAATTTTTCAAGCACGGATTTCTAGGCCTTTATAGATGGTATCAGAGCAATGGTTCTGTATAGGGTTGTACTACTACTGACCTCGAGAAGCTCACGAAGTCACGTCTTCGGTCTGTAAGTTTTTCATTTATGCATTTTATTTAAAGCATGAATTAATTTCAGCAGCATGATTTCATGAGATATTTGCGCCCATATTTTTATTGTTCAGTATTTAAATGTAAATAAATTATGGAATTACTCATGTTAGTTACGTATGGGTTATGTATGGAACAGTATGGCCCCTAGACGCATCCTCGAGCGTACGAGAGTGGAGGAGCCTCGCCAGGAGGACCGAGATGAGCAGAGGCAGGAGAGGTACGGACCTCCACCCCCTCCTCCAGATATGAATGCCCAGATGCTTGCTGGGATGACGCAGTTCTTCGCACAGTTTGTAGGGAACAACGCCGTGGCGACCAGGCCGACAGGGCCCGAAGCTGTATACGAGAGATTCATCAAGATGCGTCCAAAGGAGTTCGTTGGGACGTCGGACCCCATGATTGCTGAGGGATGGATCAAGTCCCTCGAGGTTATCTTCGAGTTTATGGAGCTTGGAGATTCAGATCGAGTTTGTTGTGCTTCTTATCTGTTCGGAGGAGATGCCCGCCTATGGTGGGAGGGAGCTTCAGTAGCCCTGAACTTGGCCACACTTTCTTGGAAGCGCTTCACAGAAGTGTTTTACTCCAAGTATTTTACGGATGAGGTGCGCACCCGATTGACCACGGAGTTTATGAGCCGTAGACAGGGGGATCTGACGGTTACGGAGTTCATCCGTAAGTTCGAGAGGGGTTGTCATTTTGTGCCCCTGATCGCGAACGACGCTAAAGCCAAGTTGATGCATTTCTTGGTGGGTTTACGGCCGATCTTGCGCCGCGATGTTAGGGTGTCTGACCCTACTACTTACGAGGTCGCCGTCTCCAGAGCTCTGGCCACAGAGCAGGACCAGCGAGACATAGAGAGGGATCGCTTGGGGAAGCGACCAGTTTAGGTACCGCACCGCCCTCCTCCTCCTCAGCAGCACCAACATCAGCATAAGAGGCCATATCACGGCCCGCCCAGGAATAGAGGAGGACCTCAGCAGCAGCAACAGCAGCAGGGACGCGCCGTCCCGAGGACTTTTGAGCACCCAGTCTGTCCCAAGTGCTCACGTCGCCACCCTGGAGTACGCATGTTTGGTTCAGGGAAATGTTATAAGTGTGGCAGCACGGACTACATGATGCCACAGTGCCCCCGGAAGAATCTTCCTACCCAAGGCAGGGTTTTTGCCCTCCATGCTGCGGAGACGAACCCCGATACCATGTTGATGACAGGTACCTTACAACTTTAATTTTATATTTGTGCATTCCAATGTTTTGGGAATCGGGATTAAGATTTTGAACTTAGAATTGCAATAGGATTTCATGTTCTACTCAGTATTATTTTCGGGATTTAGTTAGGAGAACTGTGACCTTTGCATGTCTATAAGCTTAGCTCTTATGATTATTTGGGTTCAGCTTAGTGTTCCGAATTTTCAGGGAGAATTTTCATAGCCGGCTCAGCCACCTAATCCCTGATAGATTCAGGGGCTACCCACTCATTTATCTCAGAGGTCTTTGCGAACTTTCTCAAAGTTAAGACCATCGGGCTAGATGTAGCCTATTCAGTATCATTGCCTTCGGGAGAGGAGATAACAGCCACCAACGTGATCCGTGACATAGACCTCGAGCAGCATGGAAATCTTGTGTATGCGGATCTGATCTTATTGCCGATGCCAGAGTATGACATCATATTGGGCATGGACTGGCTACTGCGGAACAGAGTTTTGATCGACTTTCAGCGGAGATCCATTTTAGTCCGACCGCCTGGAATGACTCAGTTTTTATTTGAGCCGTACAGGTACTTTCCTTTACCGCGCATTATTCCATGTGTTCAGGCTAGGAAGCTCATGCATAGAGGGTGTCGGGCATTCTTAGCAACTTTTATCTCGGTCCCCGAGACACCCAGTCAGTCAGCCACAGATGTTCCGATTGTTAGAGACTTCTTAGACGTTTTTCCTTTTTACGTCTCTGGTATGCCACCTGAGAGAGAGGTGGAGTTTTCTATCGAGCTTATGCCAGGTACGGTTCCAATCTCCAAAGCACCGTACCGACTTGCACCGACAGAGATGGCAGAGCTTCAGAAGCAGATTCAGGAACTTCTTGATAAGGAGTTCATTCGCCCGAGTTTCTCACCTTGGGGCGCGCCAGTCTTGTTTGTTAAGAAGAAGGATGGCTCGATGAGGCTTTGTATTGACTACCGGGAGTTGAACAGGGTTACAGTGAAGAGTAAATACCCACTTCCGAGGATTGAAGATCTGTTTGACCAGTTGCAGGGAGCTTCGATTTTCTCCAAGATAGATTTGCGTTCAGGTTATCACCAGTTGAGGGTGAGAGACACCGATGTTTCGAAGATAGCTTTCAGGACTCGTTATGGCCACTACGAGTTCCTTGTGATGCCGTTCGGTTTGACGAATGCGCCAGCGATCTTCATGGATCTCATGAATCGCGTATTTCAGCCGCACCTCGACCAGTTTATGATAGTATTTATAGACGACATTCTCGTCTACTCCAAGAATCGGGAGGATCACAGCAGGCATCTGACCACAGTATTGCAGACATTGCAGAAGCACAAATTATTCGCAAAGTTCAGTAAATGCGAATTCTGGTTGGAGAAAGTGGCGTTCTTAGGCCACATTGTTTCTAGCAGTGGCATTGAGGTAGACCCAGCGAAAGTTGCAGCAGTCAGAGATTGGGTTGTGCCGCAGAACGCATCAGAGATCCGCAGTTTTCTTGGCTTAGCAGGATATTACCGGAAGTTCATCAAGGGATTCTCCTCGATTGCAGTTCCACTCACAGCACTGACAAAGAAGAATGTGAAATTTGTTTGGAGCGATGAGTGTCAGAAGAGCTTCGATACTTTGAAGCAAGCTCTTATCTCAGCACCAGTTTTGGCCATGTCGTCAGGGCCCGGTGAGTTTGTGCTATATACCGATGCTTCGAAGCTCGGTTTGGGTGCAGTATTGATGCAGCATGGGAAGGTCATAGCGTATGCTTCTCGACAGTTGAAGACTCATGAGAAGAACTACCCTACCCATGATTTAGAGTTGGCCGCCGTAGTTTTTGCCTTGAAGATTTGGAGGCACTATCTGTATGGAGAGAAGTGCCAGATCTTTACCGACCACAAGAGCCTCAAATATTTCTTTACGCAGAAGGAGCTGAACATGCGTCAGAGGCGTTGGTTGGAGCTTGTGAAAGACTACGATTGTGACATTAGCTACCACCCGGGTAAGGCTAATGTAGTTGCAGATGCACTGAGCAGAAAAGTTGCAGTGATGGCTCATTTGCCAGTTTCGAGACCTCTTCAGTCTGAGATGCAGAGGTTTGATCTTGAGACTTATCCTCGAGGTAGAGTTCCCCGGTTATCTACCTCGACCATTCAGTCTTCCCTTCTTGACCGTATTCGCAGTGGTCAGGCAGCAGATGAGTAGTTGGCCAAGTGGAAGCAGAGAGATGAGGCCAAGGGCAGTGTTTTGTATTCAGTCAGCGATGGCATAGTGAGATATCGAGACAGGATATGGGTTCCTAGCAGTGATTCTATCCGAGCAGACATCTTATCAGAGGCCCATATGTCGCCGTACTCTGTTCATCCAGGGAGTACGAAGATGTACAAAGATCTGCAGCTATTGTATTGGTGGCCTGGTATGAAGAAGGACATCAGACGGTTTGTTTCCGAGTGTCTGACTTGTCAGTTAGTGAAGGCAGAGCACCAGAGACCAGTAGGTATGCTCAAGCCTCTTCCCATTCCCGAGTGGAAGTGGGAGAATGTTACCATGGACTTTGTGACCGGATTGCCGAAGTCAGCTAGGGGATCGAATGCCATATGGGTGATTGTAGATCGTCTTACCAAATCAGCGCACTTCTTGCCTATTAAGACGACTTTCACCATGGTTCAGTATGCAGAGTTGTATATCCGAGAGATAGTCCGACTTCATGGTATTCCAGTTTCTATCGTTTCTGACAGAGATCCCAGATTTACTTCCTCGTTTTGGAAGAGTTTGCATTCGACTATGGGGACGAAGTTGCTGTTTAGCACAAATTTTCATCCGCAGACAGATGGGCAGTCAGAGCGAATCATTCAGATTTTGGAGGATCTTCTCCGAGCTTGCGTCATTGATTTCTCAGGGAGTTGGGAGTCGAACTTGCCATTGGTAGAGTTCACCTATAACAACAGCTTCCAGTCGTCTATTGGTATGGCACCGTATGAAGCACTGTATGGCCGCAAGTGTAGATCTCCTGTTCATTGGGATGAAGTGGGAGAGAGAGCAGAGCTGGGTCCAGAGATTATTCAGCAGACTGTTGATGTAGTAGCCCGGATCCGTGATAGAATGAGGACTGCTCAGAGTCGACAGAAGAGCTATGCAGATCAGAGAAGGAGAGAGTTAGAGTTTGCTGTCGTCGACCATATTTTCGTGAAGGTGGCACCTATGAAGGGTGTCATGAGATTCGTGAAGAAAGGGAAGCTCAGTTCGAGATTTATTAGACCGTTTGAGATCCTCGACAGAGTTGGGACGCTAGCTTATCGTGTTGCTCTTCCGCCGAATCTGGCCGGAGTACACAACGTGTTCCACGTCTCCATGCTAAGGAAGTATATGGCGAATCCTTCGCATGTGCTGAATTTTGAGCCGTTGCATCTCACTCAGAACCTATCTTATGAGGAGAGGCCAGTGCAGATCCTAGACAGGCAGGAGAAGAAGCTTCGGAACAAGCTGGTTAAGCGAGTGAAAGTCAAGTGGCTCAACCATTCAGAGGAGGAAGCTACGTGAGAGTCTGAGCCAGAGATGAGGAGTCGGTACCCTGAGTTATTCGGTGAGTTTTAATTTCGAGGACGAAATTCTCTTTAAGGGGGGAAGGATTGTAGAACCCGTAACTTAGACCACGTATAAGTCATGCATAATTCTAGTATTTAAATTAAAATGATTTTTATTGCATGAGTTTCTAAATTTGATTATTTTACGTAGTAGTTTAAATTTTTGTCGTCTCAATTATTTCAGTGAGGCCGGACTGGAGTTGAAGTTTTGAGATAGAATTTAAGATTCAGAAAACATTTCTAGAATTTAATTTAGCTAGCAAGTAAGTTAATTTAAGTTATTAAGGAGGTTTGAGGATTTATTTAAGTAACTTGAGGTGAGTAGAGAATAAATTCGTTTAAGTTCCATAATTAAGGAATTAGTTCACTAAATTATTTAAAGAATAAGTGAGGCTTTTAAGGGTTATAAATTTAGTAAATAATCAACAATTTCCCTTCATTTTTACACCAAATTTCGGCCACCCTTAATGACTAGACAATTCCTTTGCCAACTCACCCTTTGACTCATTCTTTGTTGTTTTAGCATGCCAACCTTTTTAATTATTAATCAACCTTAATTAATTAATTAATAAGCAATATCCTAGTCTAGATTAGCAAGGAATTTCGGTCACCTCATTCTAGATTCATCCAATAATCATTTGTTAGCAAACAAAATTCAAAATTCAAAATGGTGGAGACTTGGTCTTGATTTGGTCCCTATATTTTGCACCCATTCCCTCACTCCCCTAACCAATATTATTTCCCCCTCTCCACCAAAATTCAGAGCCATTTTCAGAGCCATAAAACCGTGAGAATCATAGCAAGAACTAGAGAGAAAATTTAGTAGAAGA